>NW_022263440.1:0-56079 GCF_002021735.2 Oncorhynchus kisutch | reverse complement strand
CAGTTCATGAGGGTTGCCTAATAACCAATATGAAGTTTTGAAAAGATCAGACCTTTTTAAACCCTTCGAAACAGCACCTATGACAAACATTTTACGGCACTTCCGGTTTACGCAGGAAGCTGAAAGTAAACACATATCCTCCTTGGGGTAGGCACTTATAAATATTGAGTTTTAAGTCTTTATGTTAAGAACTGACTTATTTACAGAGGGTTGAATGAGTGTGTGTTATTCAGAAAAATCACAGAAAAATCACAGGAAATCTCGCATAGCTCGGAAACACCAATTCAAAAAGATTTGTCTGAACAAGCTGCAACTGGATCTGTAACTTAAAAAGAAGAAAAAAAAACAATTTGACATTGTACGATTTCTCTTAAATTACGATAGATAAATGGCTGGTTCTTTTTATTGACACCGTAGGTTCATTTACTTTGATGTGAAGTGTAGAAATTATTGCTCTATTTTCATTTTTGACCTTTAATCCCGTGGAGGCCTGGACGCCATCTTGTTCGGGGCCAACTGCCCATTATGCCAAACCTATGCTCACCAAGTTTCGTCTTCGAAGTCTTTTCCATTTAGGAGATAAGGCCATGTCGTGATTGGTGATGTTTTGTACATTTGCAATATGATTCTACTCGCCCTCTTGTGGTATTTACCGGGACAGTGGAAAAATGACCAAAATGTGAAAGTTTTATTAACCGAGAAAGACTTACTGGAAGAACGACCATGACCAAGAACATTTGCAAAGTGGACTT
Source organism: Oncorhynchus kisutch (assembly GCF_002021735.2). NCBI lineage: Eukaryota > Metazoa > Chordata > Actinopteri > Salmoniformes > Salmonidae > Oncorhynchus > Oncorhynchus kisutch. Next base: position 55,327 of record NW_022263440.1, on the reverse strand, counting down.
TCTCACTAACCATATGGCAAATGTCAAAATGTTCCCTTAAGGTATGTGAAGTCCAACCCTAGGTCTGCCGGCGGCCCTACCCAAAGCCTCTCCTCTAGAAGCTATGGCCTTACCCAGTGTGGGACTAGCAGTTGCTTCGCCCTGGCCACCATCCACAACATCTCCGAATACTACGGTGGAGCTTGTTCTGTTCTCGAAGTAGTGTCTAGCCACTCCAAACCCAGCTCTTCAATCAGCAAGCCACAGCCAAACCACACTGCACCTGCATTACCTATTAGTTGTGGTATTAGTAAACACAATTGGCCCAGCGTCGTCCGGGTTAGTGTTTGGCTGGGGTAATCATTGTAAATAAGAATTTGTTAACTGACCCAAGTAGAACACCAGACCAGCCTGATATGAATGCAAATTAGAAAGAATTGTTTATTTCCTTTGTCTATTCCAAGTGTAAACAATTGAAAGCCCTTTGAATTCAATTGAAAGTGTGTGTGAGAGAGAGATGTACGTTGTATGCTTATGATGAAATATCATGGGTGAAGCAGATTGTTGAATGGCCTGACGAATAGAGAAGAGAGTGTTGTCTCCCATTAGAGAGAACAGAAGAGTCACCTCCATCCTTTGTTGATTAATAGAACTCATTTTCAGTATGATTTAAGACACCTTTCTCCTCTTCCTGCAAATCTACCCTCTGTCTAAAGGTCCTGTCAACAAGATCGTTTCTGCTGATGCCAATGAAAGATTTACTTTTATATTTTATTTACATTCTGTATTCTGCGTGAACGTTATTTTTCTCTTTATTTCTTTATGAATGTTGACAGGCATTATGGAAAAAGAGAGGAAAGGGGAAACAGCTCCTAAAAAATGATGTCTGTGCCTCCACTTCCTCTGGCAGGAAATAGCATCTTTGATTTGAGCACCCACACATGGATGGTCAATGCATGCGAGGTGATGCTCTCTCTCTCTGTTATTTTACTGTGAAAACTGGTGTGCCTTAGTCATTCACCTCAGTGTAAAGACAAATGTGTCAACAATATTATACATCTAAAACCCAAGGGAAATTCTGAATCTAGGCAGACATGGGATCTGGGTTGTACTTTGGGAATATTTATTAGTTCCACTGAGGCCAAGCACAGCTGAAGACATGGAATGATTTTAATACTATCTGAATCCAGGCTGGGTAGCAGTGCCATGTGTCTGATAAGACGTGAGGGTGACTAAGCTGTGACATGTGACAGTATCATCTATGGATGGGGGCCTGATGGCACACACTGGCTCCTCCTCGCTCACACAGGTCAGCAGGGGACAGTAATGATCCCCATCAGATTGACTCCTGCTCATTTTGAAACATGGAGCTGAGCTCCAAGTAACAGGAAGGTTTGGCCTGATACCGACGAGACGGCCTTTCGGGAGGTCAGAGAACTGGCAAAGTTGGTACCAGAAAAACACCCTCTCCCTCAACTTGAGCAAGACTAAAGTAGCTGATCGTCGGACTACAGGATTAAAGCGGGTCCGACAAGCCCCCATAACGGGCCTGTAATGGAGCAGGTCGAGAGTTAAGTACCTTGGTGTCCAAGTCGCCACTGAAACTCTCAAGGGTCAAACATACCAAGGACCGTCGTGAAGAGGGTCCGACTACACCCCCCCCCAAGAGACTTAACAAGAATTGGCATGGGTCCCCAGAAGGGTTTACAGCTAGCACCATCAAGAGCACTCCTGATCGGTTGCAGTCCAAGTTAAACTTCTGCACGGTAAGCGGTTCCAGATTGCCAGGTCTAGGACCAAAAGGCTCCTCAACAGCTTAATGGCATCTCAAGCTTTAAGACTGCTGAAAAATTCATTTTAATAAATGAAAGGGGCTTGCAAGTAAACATTATGCAAATTCACACTTGTAGTCAGCGTATGTGACAAGTAGTTTGTCATTTGGAAAAAACATTCATTTACTATTTTGGAGAGGGGGGGGGGGGTTAATGAAATACTTCAGAGAACTTTCAGGAGGGTTTAGTGAGATAGAAAGCAAGTGCATTAGAGTCACCATTAATATTAAGGGCATCAGGCCCAAAACTCTGATTCAGGCTCATTGATTGCAGAGGTCCAGTGATGCAAAGATCCTGTCAAATGCCAGAGAGCCAACATTTCTTCTACTGGAAGAAGCAACCTAACTACCACAACACTGACATCCCTTTGAAGGCATTCAAAACATTTGTCTGAAAACAATTAAATAGATAAAGACTAATATGTATTAGTAAATTTTATTTTAAAACAATTGAAGTAGAGAAGTCCTGACAACACTTCCAGGTCACAGCACCTAGAAGACAAAAAGATTAGTAACAAGCATACATGAAAGCAAAGACAGGTGCCAAGGCTGCATTTACACAGGCAGCCAAATTCTGATCTTTTGACTAAGCCAATCGCAAAAAGATCAATGAACTGCCTATGTAACCTAAACAGCCCAAATGCATAAAAATAGAGAAACTGAAATCTCACCTCAACTGGTGGCTACAGATCCCACTTCATCATGTTCTGGACTCCCCTAAAGCTCTGGACTCAATTTAGGTTGTGCTAGGGCCTTTCTGCTTGGCAGATAGTGGTTTGGCTGTGGCTTGCTGACACTTGAAGAGCTGGGTTGAGTGGCTAGGGGAGGCACTACTCCTACGAGTAGGGTCTTTGAGCCGGTGGATTGTAGATCCGCCGTACAATTCTGGGATGCTGTGCATGATGGTCAGGGCAAAGCGGCGAGGGTTGATCGAGCTGGCACTGCTGGTCCTGCTCTGGGTAGGGCCATAGCTGCTAGACAAGAGGCTCTGGGTGGGACGTCTGGCAGAGCTAGTGTTGGACTTCACTGCATTGAACAAATAGCTGGGCTGATAGCGTTGACTGGGGACAGGTTAAAGCCACTTGGCTTCTGGGCTGTGGCAGGAGCATTCTGGATGAATGTTGAAGAACTGGCAGCCTGGGTAGAACTGAAGAGGCTGGAGACTGGCCCACTACTGGCAGCATAGCTGGGCTGGTAGCTCCCCCACTGAGCAGACATTTGTCCGTCTTCCCTTGGGCAGGTTTTGCAAGGAGATTCTGGCTGTATGTTGAACCCCTTCCACCTTGGTTAAAGGTAACAGGCTTTGGCTTGGTGTTGCACCAAGGTCAGAGCCAGGCTTGTAGGCGCCATAGGAGTTTCCACTAGCTGTAGAGCTGGGCGAAAAAGACTGGCGCGAGAGGCCAGGCTAGAAGTGGGCATGCCGCGACTTGGAAGGTAGAGGATCCATCTATTCTCTGGCCAGAGGTTTGGGCATATTGATTGGAAGTTGAAACACTTTCTACTGGCAGAGTTGCTCTGGTATTGCATGACATCTTGGGAGAAGCTAGGCTTGTAGCTGTTTGTTGCACTCCCACCTCAGTAGAACCTGGTCTAAATGAAGTTTGTGAAGAAACCACTTGAGGGAACTTCACGGTCGGGAGTGGAAATTGACCGGGCAGAGATCTCCATTGGTCCCTTGAAAGCCAGGGAAGGGAGGCTGCTCCCTTGCTTCAGGTCCTGGACATAGTGGGTGAGGGAGGTGGGTGGGGTGGCAGTTTGACCATAGAGGCTGGGGCTCCTCTACTCAGAGTCTGGACAAGGCCTTGGTTGGGTTGTCTGGAGGTGGAGAACTTGAATTCACTCTGGGTAGAGCCATAGTTAGGAATAGATGGTTTCAGGTTAGAGGCAGTTCTACTCTGGACATTAAACACAACATCAGGATTCTGGACTAGTCCAGAGCTGCCGGAGTGAGGCTGTACAGTACGGAGAGTGTTGGCCTGGATTCTCTTTACCTCCCAACTTGAAACTGGCCTTAATGCACTGGGGTCAGTGACACTTGACCATAGGTTCTGCTGGCCTTGGTTTGATGCTTGTTGTGGGTGACAGAGGATCCACTGGCTATAGAACCAGAGAGGCTAATGTCAGTATTCTTGGCACGGGTCCTCTTACCCTTTGTCTGGGCGGAGGTAAAGCTGCTGGGATAGATCCAGAGCCCCTTGGGGCTGGCTGGAGGGAGCTTGGAGCAAAGCCTCCGAGTGTGTTGTATCCAGTCCCGCGGTAAGTAGCTTCACTCTGGACCGAACCAGAAGTGTGAGAGGCTGGTCTGAATTGATCCTGGGGATAGCTGCCACCTGTTTGCCTCTGCTCAACTTCCATTCTGGAAGAGCCAGAAAACCCATAGCCTCTTACTCTCTGGGCATCTAAACAGAAGGTTATAGAAAGAAAGTTATAGATTCAGTGCCAAACTTGAAGGTTGGTCTGACAAAAGTGACAACGGTTTGTGTTCATGCCTTACCACGTGGAGCCCATGTAAAACTTGAGTGTTCTGCAAACAATGAGCAAAGGAACACAATCCTGTCAAGAAAAGAAGTTGCCATTACACATCAACATTCCAAATACAAGCAGCAACCTTGCAGTTGACCTGAAACACATTGGTCAAAGAACCTTACCCCAAATTAATTCCAAAAGCCATCTCAAAGCCTTAAACCACCAACAGCCCAGACAAAGCAATTAGTAGCTCAGTGCCTTACTGCCATGCTTAGTTGACATACCAGCTTGGTGTGTATTTATTGCCTGAACCTGCAGTTGCCATCCAATCACTGGCTTATTGATTGATCATTCTCAGCTGTATGTCTTTGTGGAGCGGACAGATTTTAAAACAACCAAGGTGAGGACAGAGGACGCGAAGAGTTAAGGAAAGACATTTGAAATTCACACAAAGAGGGCTAACGTTATGACACCACAGTGACATGCAGATGAACATGATCAATCAATCAATCAAACAGTGATGACAACTGGCTGTTCAGGCTATAAATATACACTCAGCTGATATATCAACAACTCAAGGCAGTAAGGCAGCGTTTACACAGGCAGCACAATTCTGATCTTGTTTTTCACTAATTAGTCTTTTGACAAATCAGATCTGCTCTGAAAAAGAGCTGATTTGAAAAGATCTGATGTGATTGGTCAAAAGACAAATGAGTAACAAAAGGATCTGAATTGGTCTGCCTGTGTAAAAGCAGCCTAAGTTAGCGAGCTGGCAGCTATTGCGTTGTCTCCTCTGTGGGTTCTGTAGAACTTCATTTAAATATAAAAGTGTTTCATATCTACTGAAAAGTTGCTGCTTGTGAAATATGTTGTGTAATTTCTCTCTTGGCTTTTACGTGATTTAACTTGTACAATGTATTCTCTTGACAGGGGATTTGTTTGTTTTGTTCATTGTTTGCAAAAATTCAAATCAAATTTTATTGGTCACGTACACATTGTTAGCAGATGTTAATGCGAGTGTAGCGAAATGCTTGTGCTTCTAGTTCCGACTATGCAGTCAAATCTAACTAGTAATCTAACAATTTCAACTACCTTATACAAAAACAACTACCTTATACACACAAATACACACAAATGTAAAGGGATGAATAAGAAACAAAAATGAATGGGAAGTCATTGACACCGTACGAAACATATACACGGTGTCCAATACCACTCAATTCGGCGTCGTTTCAATCAAGGTTGATTGCATATGCCATATGGCAAATGCCAAGTGTAGCACTCCAAAAATCCAACAGATGGCGAGTGCGCTCCACTGTGATTTTTCATATTGCAAATGTAACACAAGTCAAGACCCAAGAGTAAAATTTTTAAAAATTGAACATTTTTTTCAAAAACGTATCACCCCCTTAAAAAAGTGCTTTCTGGACTGTTTTTTGAAATTCTTTAGATTTTGTGTCAATTACACATGTGTAAGACCTGTATGAATAAACTTTTGTCAAATTTCATTATCATTTTTTTTGTTAACTTGTCCATAGGGCATAGTTTTTTGTTCATTTGCAATATGATTTCATAGGAAGTCAAAAGTCACTGTTTTATTTTGTTTGCCAAATGCCATAAGAAATGTCCAAATGCAATATTAAAGATTTGAAAGTGGCAAATCAGGATGTTATGTCCATTTGCCATGTACGATAAATGGAAGTCGGTTTACAAACCCAAAAGTCAGTGAACCATGTCCAAAAGGCATTTATACTGCCAAAATAATATATAGCACTATGTTAAGCCTTGAATCAACCTAGATGGTCTATTTGTCATGTATGATGAGGGAGAAGTGGGACTGTTGTTTTTTAATGATTTTTTTTAAACGTCCAAAATGACAAGGAGCACGGGTGGGGGGTGCCCCCTACCCAACCGTGGACCCCTTGCTACCCCGTAATGGCATTAAAAACCATTTTTCCAATCACCAGGTGCACGGCTGTGCATTTGCAGTATGTTTCAATGTGCATTTACCATCACAAATTTGTGATGCCCATGTTTCAATGGGCATTTACCATCGCAAATTTGTCATGCTCAAAAATACTGCAGAAATGCAAATTGACTGGCCTTATGAACTCGGGATGGCCGGGCAGTGATAGTGGTTCCTCTCCATCGCTCGTTGTGTTGATTTCATCACGTCCATTTGGTGAATTTTTTTCACTGTTGAATCATGTTGCAAATGCACTGTGCATTGAGAATATGGAAATGCCACCGCAGGCTCTGTGTGTTTTTAAGCACCGCACTTTGTCACTCCATCCTTGCTGTGTGTGTGTGTGTGTGTGTGTGTGTGTGTGTGTGTGTGTGTGTGTGTGTGTGTGTGTGTGTGTGTGTGTGTGTGTGTGTGTGTGTGTGTGTGTGTGTGTGTGTGTGTGTGTGTGTGTGTGTGTGTGTGTGTGTGTGTGTGTGTGTGTGTGTCAGTGTGAGAGAGCTTTTCATTGACATCTGTTGGGAGGAATGACTGATTTACAGTTCATGAGGATTACCTAGTCACACATATGAAGTTTTGGAAAGATGTGACTTTTGTAATGCTTCGAAACAGACACTGTGACCCCAATTAAAGGCACTTCTGGTTGGCACAGGAAGCTAAAAGTAAACACATATCCTCATTTGAGTAGGCTTTTACAGAATCCTGAGTTTTAAGTCTATACATTAAGAACTGACTGATTTACACAGGGTTGAATGCACTATTTCTCACAAACTGCAGGTTGGGTATGGCAAGACAATTTTGGGGTGATTTTAACCACTTCCGGTTGCTCCAGGAAGCTTAGAATCAACACAGGTAGTCCTCATAGTGGCCTGATGGATTGTCATGGAAGACAGGTTCATAAGACATTCATAACCCACATGGGCTTCAGGTTGAATTTAGTGGTGCAGGCAATGTATTACTATGGGGAGAGAAGTCATTGAAAACTGTTTGACGTAAACACCTTCTTTTAACTTTTAAGGGTTAATGCCACATGGTCAAGTTTAGGCTTGCACCGATCGGGAGGACCTCAGGAATGTTCCCAAGGTAGAATTGTGCTTCTAACCCTAACTGTTCTCCCGCAGTCACCCAAAAGCCTCTGCAATTTAGGGCCAGGCTTCATTATGAGCTCAGACCGAGCAAGCTACGGTCTAGCGGGGCATCTTGTTGAACTCGGCACAGCCTAGAGATTATGGTAATGCCATTGCAGGCTCTGAGTGTCTTTAAGCACCGCACTTTGTCACTCCATCCTTGCTGCGTGTGTGTGTGACAGAGCTTTTCTTTGACATCTGTTGGGAGAAATGACTGATTTACAGTTCATGAGGGTTGCCTAATAACCAATATGAAGTTTTGAAAAGATCAGACCTTTTTAACCCTTCGAAACAGCACCTATGACAACATTTTACGGCACTTCCGGTTTACGCAGGAAGCTGAAAGTAAACACATATCCTCCTTGGGGTAGGCACTTATATAATATTGAGTTTTAAGTCTTTATGTTAAGAACTGACTTATTTACAGAGGGTTGAATGAGTGTGTGTTATTTCAGAAAATCACAGAAAATCACAGAAATCTCGCATAGCTCGGAAACACAATTCAAAAAGATTTGTCTGAACAAGCTGCAACTGGATCTGTAACTTAAAAAGAAGAAAAAAAACAATTTGACATTGTACGATTTCTCTTAAATTACGATAGATAAATGGCTGGTTCTTTTTTTATTGACACCGTAGGTTCATTTACTTTGATGTGAAGTGTAGAAATTATTGCTCTATTTTCATTTTTGACCTTTAATCCCGTGGAGGCCTGGACGCCATCTTGTTCGGGGCCAACTGCCCATTATGCCAAACCTATGCTCACCAAGTTTCGTCTTCGAAGTCTTTTCCATTTAGGAGATAAGGCCATGTCGTGATTGGTGATGTTTTGTACATTTGCAATATGATTCTACTCGCCCTCTTGTGGTATTTACCGGGACAGTGGAAAAATGACCAAAATGTGAAAGTTTTATTAAACGAAAACCGAATGTCCGAGAGACTTCGTTTGATGACTTACTGGAAGATCCGGCCCTGCTGCACGGCCCGACGCTGTCCGCCAATTTTAGAAATGTTGTCGGACGTCTAGTAAGGGACCGTACATTTGCAAAGTGGACTTTCTCACTAACCATATGGCAAATGTCAAAATGTTCCCTTAAGGTATGTGAAGTCCAACCCTAGGTCTGCCGGCGGCCCTACCCAAAGCCTCTCCTCTAGAAGCTATGGCCTTACCCAGTGTGGGACTAGCAGTGGCACCCCCACCACCCCTCAACGCTTCGCCCTGGCCACCATCCACAACATCTCCGAATACTACGGTGGAGCTTGTGTCTGTCGTCTCGAAGTAGTGCCTCCTCCCCTAGCCACTCCAAACCCAGCTCTTCAAGTGTCAGCAAGCCACAGCCAAACCACACTGCACCTGCCAAGCAGAAAGCCCCAGCCCCAGCATTACCTATTAGTTGTGGTATTAGTAAACACAATTGGCCCAGCGTCGTCCGGGTTAGGGGAGTGTTTGGCTGGGGTAGGCCATCATTGTAAATAAGAATTTGTTCTTAACTGACTTGCTTAATTAAATAAATGTAAAATAAAATGAAATAACAAGTAGAACACCAGACCAGAACATTTCTGACCTGCAGGAAATGAATGCAAATTAGAAAGAATTGTTTATTTCCTTTTGTTTATTGTCTATTCCATTTGCTTTGGCAGTGTAAACATATGTTTCCCATGCCAATAAAGCCCTTTGAATTCAATTGAAAGTGTGTGTGAGAGAGAGATGTACGTTGTATGCTTATGATGAAATATCATGGGTGAAGCAGATTGTTGAATGGCCTGACGAATAGAGAAGAGAGTGTTGTCTCCCATTAGAGAGAACAGAAGAGTCACCTCCATCCTTTGTTGATTAATAGAACTCATTTTCAGTATGATTTAAGACACCTTTCTCCTCTTCCTGCAAATCTACCCTCTGTCTAAAGGTCCTGTCAACAAGATCGTTTCTGCTGATGCCAATGAAAGATTTATTTGTATATTTTATTTACATTTCTGTATTCTGCGTGAACGTTATTTTTCTCTTTATTTTCTTTATGAATGTTGCCAGGCATTATGGAAAAAGAGAGGAAAGGAAACAGCTCCTAAAAAATGATGTCTGTGCCTCCACTTCCTCTGGCAGGAAATAGCATCTTTGATTTGAGCCACCACACATGGATGGTCAATGCATGCGAGGTGATGCTCTCTCTCTCTGTTTATTTTACTGTGACAAACTGGTGTGCCTTAGTCATTCACCTCAGTGTAAAAGACAAATGTGTCAACAATATTATAACATCTAAAACCCAAGGGAACATTCTGAATCTAGGCAGACATGGGATCTGGGTTTGTACTTTTGGGAATATTTTATTAGTTCCACTGAGCCAAGCACAGCTGAAGACATGGAATGATTTTTAATACTATCTGAATCCAGGCTGGTTAGCAGTGCCATGTGTCTGATAAGACGTGAGGGTGAAAGTGTGACATTGTGACAGATATCCTCATCATGGATAGGGGGCCTGATGGCACACACTGGCTCCTCCTGCTCACACACTTCCAGCAGGGGACAGTAATGATCCCCATCAGATTGACTCCTGCTCATTTTGAAACATGGAGCTGAGCTCAGTAACAGGAATGTTTGGCCTGATACCGACGAGACGGCCTTTCGGGAGGTCAGAGAACTGGCAAAGTGGTACCAGAAACACCTCTCCCTCAACTTGAGCAAGACTAAGTAGCTGATCGTGGACTACAGGATAAAGCGGGCCGAACAAGCCCCCATTAACGGGCCTGTAATGGAGCAGGTCGAGAGTTAAGTACCTTGGTGTCCACGTCGCCAATGAACTCTCAAGGGTCAAACATACCAAGACAGTCGTGAAGAGGGTACGACTACACCCCCCCCAAGAGACTAACAAGAATTGGCATGGGTCCCCAGAAGGTTTTACAGCAGCACCATCAAGAGCATCCTGATCGGTTGCAGTCCAAGTTAAACTTCTGCACGGTAAGCGGTTCCAGATTGCCAGGTCTAGGACCAAAAGGCTCCTCAACAGCTTAATGGCATCTCAAGCTTTAAGACTGCTGAAAAATTCATTTTAATAAATGAAAGGGGCTTGCAAGTAAACATTATGCAAAATTCACACTTGTAGTCAGCGTATGTGACAAGTAGTTTGTCATTTGGAAAAAACATTCATTTACTATTTTGGAGAGGGGGGGGGGGTTAATGAAATACTTCAGAGAACTTTCAGGAGGGTTTAGTGAGATAGAAAGCAAGTGCATTAGAGTCACCATTAATATTAAGGGCATCAGGCCCAAAACTCTGATTCAGGCTCATTGATTGCAGAGGTCCAGTGATGCAAAAGATCCTGTCAAATGCCAGAGAGCCAACATTTCTTCTACTGGAAGAAGCAACCTAACTACCACAACACTGACATCCCTTTGAAGGCATTCAAAACATTGTCTGAAAACAATTAAATAGATAAAGACTAATATGTATTAGTAAATTTTATTTAAAACAATTGAAGTAGAGAAGTCCTGACAACACTTCCAGGTCACAGCACCTAGAAGACAAAAAGATTAGTAACAAGCATACATGAAAGCAAAGACAGGTGCCAAGGCTGCATTTACACAGGCAGCCAAATTCTGATCTTTTGACTAAGCCAATCGCAAAAAAGATCAATGAACTGCCTATGTAAACCTAAACAGCCCAAATGGCATAAAAATAGAGAAACTGAAATCTCACCTCAACTGGTGGCTACAGATCCCACTTCATCATGTTCTGGACTCCCCTAAAGCTCTGGACTCAATTTAGGTTGTGCTAGGGCCTTTCTGCTTGGCAGATAGTGGTTTGGCTGTGGCTTGCTGACACTTGAAGAGCTGGGTTGAGTGGCTAGGGGAGGCACTACTCCTACCGAGTAGGGTCTTTGAGCCGGTGGATTGTAGATCCGCCGTACAATTCTGGGATGCTGTGCATGATGGTCAGGGCAAAGCGGCGAGGGTTGATCGAGCTGGCACTGCTGGTCCTGCTCTGGGTAGGGCCATAGCTGCTAGACAAGAGGCTCTGGGTGGGACGTCTGGCAGAGCTAGTGTTGGACTTCACTGCATTGAACAAATAGCTGGGCTGATAGCGTTGACTGGGGACAGGTTTAAAGCCACTTGGCTTCTGGGCTGTGGCAGGAGCATTCTGGATGAATGTTGAAGAACTGGCAGCCTGGGTAGAACTGAAGAGGCTGGAGACTGGCCCACTACTGGCAGCATAGCTGGGCTGGTAGCTCCCCCACTGAGCAGACATTTGTCCGTACTTCCCTTGGGCAGGTTTTGCAAGGAGATTCTGGCTGTATGTTGAACCCCTTCCACCTTGGTTAAAGGTAAACAGGCTTTGGCTTGGTGTTGCACCAAGGTCAGAGCCAGGCTTGTAGGCGCCATAGGAGTTTCCACTAGCTGTAGAGCTGGGGCGAAAAAGACTGGCGCGAGAGGCCAGGCTAGAAGTGGGCATGCCGCGACTTGAGGTAGAGGATCCATCTATTCTCTGGCCAGAGGTTTGGGCATATTGATTGGAAGTTGAAACACTTCTACTGGCAGAGTTGCTCTGGTATTGCATGACATCTTGGGAGAAGCTAGGCTTGTAGCTGTTTGTTGCACTCCCACCTTCAGTAGAACCTGGTCTAAATGAAGTTTGTGAAGAACCACTTGAGGGAACTTCACGGTCGGGAGTGGAAATTGACCGGGCAGAGATCTCCATTGGTCCCTTGAAAGCCAGGGAAGGGAGGCTGCTCCCTTGCTTCAGGTCCTGGACATAGTGGGTGAGGGAGGTGGTGTGGGTGGCAGTTTGACCATAGAGGCTGGGGGCTCCTCTACTCAGAGTCTGGACAAGGCCTTGGTTGGGTTGTCTGGAGGTGGAGAACTTGAATTCACTCTGGGTAGAGCCATAGTTAGGAATAGATGGTTTCAGGTTAGAGGCAGTTCTACTCTGGACATTAAACACAACATCAGGATTCTGGACTAGTCCAGAGCTGCCGGAGTGAGGCTGTACAGTACGGAGAGTGTTGGCCTGGATTCTCTTTACCTCCCAACTTGAAACTGGCCTTAATGCACTGGGGTCAGTAACACTTTGACCATAGGTTCTGCTGGCCTTGGTTTGATGCTTGTTGTGGGTGACAGAGGATCCACTGGCTATAGAACCAGAGAGGCTAATGTCAGTATTCTTGGCACGGGTCCTCTTACCCTTTGTCTGGGCGGAGGTAAAGCTGCTGGGGATAGATCCAGAGCCCCTTGGGGCTGGCTGGAGGGAGCTTGGAGCAAAGCCTCCGAGTGTGTTGTATCCAGTCCCGCGGTAAGTAGCTTCACTCTGGACCGAACCAGAAGTGTGAGAGGCTGGTCTGAATTGATCCTGGGGATAGCTGCCACCTGTTTGCCTCTGCTCAACTTCCATTCTGGAAGAGCCAGAAAACCCATAGCCTCTTACTCTCTGGGCATCTAAACAGAAGGTTATAGAAAGAAAGTTATAGATTCAGTGCCAAACTTGAAGGTTGGTCTGACAAAAGTGACAACGGTTTGTGTTCATGCCTTACCACGTGGAGCCCATGTAAAACTTGAGTGTTCTGCAAACAATGAGCAAAGGAACACAATCCTGTCAAGAAAAGAAGTTGCCATTACACATCAACATTCCAAATACAAGCAGCAACCTTGCAGTTGACCTGAAACACATTGGTCAAAGAACCTTACCCCAAATTAATTCCAAAAGCCATCTCAAAGCCTTAAACCACCAACAGCCCAGACAAAGCAATTAGTAGCTCAGTGCCTTACTGCCATGCTTAGTTGACATACCAGCTTGGTGTGTATTTATTGCCTGAACCTGCAGTTGCCATCCAATCACTGGCTTATTGATTGATCATTCTCAGCTGTATGTCTTTGTGGAGCGGACAGATTTTAAAACAACCAAGGTGAGGACAGAGGACGCGAAGAGTTAAGGAAAGACATTTGAAATTCACACAAAGAGGGCTAACGTTATGACACCACAGTGACATGCAGATGAACATGATCAATCAATCAATCAAACAGTGATGACAACTGGCTGTTCAGGCTATAAATATACACTCAGCTGATATATCAACAACTCAAGGCAGTAAGGCAGCGTTTACACAGGCAGCACAATTCTGATCTTGTTTTTCACTAATTAGTCTTTTGACAAATCAGATCTGCTCTGAAAAAGAGCTGATTTGAAAAGATCTGATGTGATTGGTCAAAAGACAAATGAGTAACAAAAGGATCTGAATTGGTCTGCCTGTGTAAAAGCAGCCTAAGTTAGCGAGCTGGCAGCTATTGCGTTGTCTCCTCTGTGGGTTCTGTAGAACTTCATTTAAATATAAAAGTGTTTCATATCTACTGAAAAGTTGCTGCTTGTGAAATATGTTGTGTAATTTCTCTCTTGGCTTTTACGTGATTTAACTTGTACAATGTATTCTCTTGACAGGGGATTTGTTTGTTTTGTTCATTGTTTGCAAAAATTCAAATCAAATTTTATTGGTCACGTACACATTGTTAGCAGATGTTAATGCGAGTGTAGCGAAATGCTTGTGCTTCTAGTTCCGACTATGCAGTCAAATCTAACTAGTAATCTAACAATTTCAACTACCTTATACAAAAACAACTACCTTATACACACAAATACACACAAATGTAAAGGGATGAATAAGAAACAAAAATGAATGGGAAGTCATTGACACCGTACGAAACATATACACGGTGTCCAATACCACTCAATTCGGCGTCGTTTCAATCAAGGTTGATTGCATATGCCATATGGCAAATGCCAAGTGTAGCACTCCAAAAATCCAACAGATGGCGAGTGCGCTCCACTGTGATTTTTCATATTGCAAATGTAACACAAGTCAAGACCCAAGAGTAAAATTTTTAAAAATTGAACATTTTTTTCAAAAACGTATCACCCCCTTAAAAAAGTGCTTTCTGGACTGTTTTTTGAAATTCTTTAGATTTTGTGTCAATTACACATGTGTAAGACCTGTATGAATAAACTTTTGTCAAATTTCATTATCATTTTTTTGTTAACTTGTCCATAGGGCATAGTTTTTTGTTCATTTGCAATATGATTTCATAGGAAGTCAAAAGTCACTGTTTTATTTTGTTTGCCAAATGCCATAAGAAATGTCCAAATGCAATATTAAAGATTTGAAAGTGGCAAATCAGGATGTTATGTCCATTTGCCATGTACGATAAATGGAAGTCGGTTTACAAACCCAAAAGTCAGTGAACCATGTCCAAAAGGCATTTATACTGCCAAAATGATATATAGCACTATGTTAAGCCTTGAATCAACCTAGATGGTCTATTTGTCATGTATGATGAGGGAGAAGTGGGACTGTTGTTTTTTAATGATTTTTTTAAAAACGTCCAAAATGACAAGGAGCACGGGTGGGGGGTGCCCCCTACCCAACCGTGGACCCCTTGCTACCCCGTAATGGCATTAAAAACCATTTTTCCAATCACCAGGTGCACGGCTGTGCATTTGCAGTATGTTTCAATGTGCATTTACCATCACAAATTTGTGATGCCCAGGTTTCAATGGGCATTTACCATCGCAAATTTGTCATGCTCAAAAATACTGCAGAAATGCAAAATTGACTGGCCTTATGAACTCGGGATGGCCGGGCAGTGATAGTGGTTCCTCTCCATCGCTCGTTGTGTTGATTTCATCACGTCCATTTGGTGAATTTTTTTCACTGTTGAATCATGTTGCAAATGCACTGTGCATTGAGAATATGGAAATGCCACCGCAGGCTCTGTGTGTTTTTAAGCACCGCACTTTGTCACTCCATCCTTGCTGTGTGTGTGTGTGTGTGTGTGTGTGTGTGTGTGTGTGTGTGTGTGTGTGTGTGTGTGTGTGTGTGTGTGTGTGTGTGTGTGTGTGTGTGTGTGTGTGTGTGTGTGTGTGTGTGTGTGTTGTGTGTGTTTGTGTGTGTCTGTGTGTGTGTCTGTGTGTGTGTGTGTGTGTGTGTGTGTGTGTGTGTGTGTGTGTGTGTGTGTGTGTGTGTGTGTGTGTGTGTGTGTGTGTGTGTGTGTGTGTCAGTGTGAGAGAGCTTTTCATTGACATCTGTTGGGAGGAATGACTGATTTACAGTTCATGAGGATTACCTAGTCACACATATGAAGTTTTGGAAAGATGTGACTTTTGTAATGCTTCGAAACAGACACTGTGACCCCAATTAAAGGCACTTCTGGTTGGCACAGGAAGCTAAAAGTAAACACATATCCTCATTTGAGTAGGCTTTTACAGAATCCTGAGTTTTAAGTCTATACATTAAGAACTGACTGATTTACACAGGGTTGAATGCACTATTTCTCACAAACTGCAGGTTGGGTATGGCAAGACAATTTTGGGGTGATTTTAACCACTTCCGGTTGCTCCAGGAAGCTTAGAATCAACACAGGTAGTCCTCATAGTGGCCTGATGGATTGTCATGGAAGACAGGTTCATAAGACATTCATAACCCACATGGGCTTCAGGTTGAATTTAGTGGTGCAGGCAATGTATTACTATGGGGAGAGAAGTCATTGAAAACTGTTTGACGTAAACACCTTCTTTTAACTTTTAAGGGTTAATGCCACATGGTCAAGTTTAGGCTTGCACCGATCGGGAGGACCTCAGGAATGTTCCCAAGGTAGAATTGTGCTTCTAACCCTAACTGTTCTCCCGCAGTCACCCAAAAGCCTCTGCAATTTAGGGCCAGGCTTCATTATGAGCTCAGACCGAGCAAGCTACGGTCTAGCGGGGCATCTTGTTGAACTCGGCACAGCCTAGAGATTATGGTAATGCCATTGCAGGCTCTGAGTGTCTTTAAGCACCGCACTTTGTCACTCCATCCTTGCTGCGTGTGTGTGTGACAGAGCTTTTCTTTGACATCTGTTGGGAGAAATGACTGATTTACAGTTCATGAGGGTTGCCTAATAACCAATATGAAGTTTTGAAAAGATCAGACCTTTTTAACCCTTCGAAACAGCACCTATGACAACATTTTACGGCACTTCCGGTTTACGCAGGAAGCTGAAAGTAAACACATATCCTCCTTGGGGTAGGCACTTATATAATATTGAGTTTTAAATCTTTATGTTAAGAACTGACTTATTTACAGAGGGTTGAATGAGTGTGTGTTATTTCAGAAAATCACAGAAAATCACAGAAATCTCGCATAGCTCGGAAACACAATTCAAAAAGATTTGTCTGAACAAGCTGCAACTGGATCTGTAACTTAAAAAGAAGAAAAAAAACAATTTGACATTGTACGATTTCTCTTAAATTACGATAGATAAATGGCTGGTTCTTTTTTTATTGACACCGTAGGTTCATTTACTTTGATGTGAAGCGGAGAAATTATTGCTCTATTTTCATTTTTGACCTTTAATCCCGTGGAGGCCTGGACGCCATCTTGTTCGGGGCCAACTGCCCATTATGCCAAACCTATGCTCACCAAGTTTCGTCTTCGAAGTCTTTTCCATTTAGGAGATAAGGCCATGTCGTGATTGGTGATGTTTTGTACATTTGCAATATGATTCTACTCGCCCTCTTGTGGTATTTACCGGGACAGTGGAAAAATGACCAAAATGTGAAAGTTTTATTAAACGAAAACCGAATGTCCGAGAGACTTCGTTTGATGACTTACTGGAAGATCCGGCCCTGCTGCACGGCCCGACGCTGTCCGCCAATTTTAGAAATGTTGTCGGACGTCTAGTAAGGGACCGTACATTTGCAAAGTGGACTTTCTCACTAACCATATGGCAAATGTCAAAATGTTCCCTTAAGGTATGTGAAGTCCAACCCTAGGTCTGCCGGCGGCCCTACCCAAAGCCTCTCCTCTAGAAGCTATGGCCTTACCCAGTGTGGGACTAGCAGTGGCACCCGCACCACTCCTCAACGCTTCGCCCTGGCCACCATCCACAACATCTCCGAATACTACGGTGGAGCTTGTGTCTGTCGTCTCGAAGTAGTGCCTCCTCCCCTAGCCACTCCAAACCCAGCTCTTCAAGTGTCAGCAAGCCACAGCCAAACCACACTGCACCTGCCAAGCAGAAAGCCCCAGCCCCAGCATGTCCTATTAGTTGTGGTATTAGTAAACACAATTGGCCCAGCGTCGTCCGGGTTAGGGGAGTGTTTGGCTGGGGTAGGCCATCATTGTAAATAAGAATTTGTTCTTGTTTATTGTCTATTCCATTTGCTTTGGCAGTGTAAACATATGTTTCCCATGCCAATAAAGCCCTTTGAATTCAATTGAAAGTGTGTGTGAGAGAGAGATGTACGTTGTATGCTTATGATGAAATATCATGGGTGAAGCAGATTGTTGAATGGCCTGACGAATAGAGAAGAGAGTGTTGTCTCCCATTAGAGAGAACAGAAGAGTCACCTCCATCCTTTGTTGATTAATAGAACTCATTTTCAGTATGATTTAAGACACCTTTCTCCTCTTCCTGCAAATCTACCCTCTGTCTAAAGGTCCTGTCAACAAGATCGTTTCTGCTGATGCCAATGAAAGATTTATTTGTATATTTTATTTACATTTCTGTATTCTGCGTGAACGTTATTTTTCTCTTTATTTTCTTTATGAATGTTGCCAGGCATTATGGAAAAAGAGAGGAAAGGAAACAGCTCCTAAAAAATGATGTCTGTGCCTCCACTTCCTCTGGCAGGAAATAGCATCTTTGATTTGAGCCACCACACATGGATGGTCAATGCATGCGAGGTGATGCTCTCTCTCTCTGTTTATTTTACTGTGACAAACTGGTGTGCCTTAGTCATTCACCTCAGTGTAAAAGACAAATGTGTCAACAATATTATAACATCTAAAACCCAAGGGAACATTCTGAATCTAGGCAGACATGGGATCTGGGTTTGTACTTTTGGGAATATTTTATTAGTTCCACTGAGCCAAGCACAGCTGAAGACATGGAATGATTTTTAATACTATCTGAATCCAGGCTGGTTAGCAGTGCCATGTGTCTGATAAGACGTGAGGGTGAAAGTGTGACATTGTGACAGATATCCTCATCATGGATAGGGGGCCTGATGGCACACACTGGCTCCTCCTGCTCACACACTTCCAGCAGGGGACAGTAATGATCCCCATCAGATTGACTCCTGCTCATTTTGAAACATGGAGCTGAGCTCAGTAACAGGAATGTTTGGCCTGATACCGACGAGACGGCCTTTCGGGAGGTCAGAGAACTGGCAAAGTGGTACCAGAAACACCTCTCCCTCAACTTGAGCAAGACTAAGTAGCTGATCGTGGACTACAGGATAAAGCGGGCCGAACAAGCCCCCATTAACGGGCCTGTAATGGAGCAGGTCGAGAGTTAAGTACCTTGGTGTCCACGTCGCCAATGAACTCTCAAGGGTCAAACATACCAAGACAGTCGTGAAGAGGGTACGACTACACCCCCCCCAAGAGACTAACAAGAATTGGCATGGGTCCCCAGAAGGTTTTACAGCAGCACCATCAAGAGCATCCTGATCGGTTGCAGTCCAAGTTAAACTTCTGCACGGTAAGCGGTTCCAGATTGCCAGGTCTAGGACCAAAAGGCTCCTCAACAGCTTAATGGCATCTCAAGCTTTAAGACTGCTGAAAAATTCATTTTAATAAATGAAAGGGGCTTGCAAGTAAACATTATGCAAAATTCACACTTGTAGTCAGCGTATGTGACAAGTAGTTTGTCATTTGGAAAAAACATTCATTTACTATTTTGGAGAGGGGGGGGGGGGTTAATGAAATACTTCAGAGAACTTTCAGGAGGGTTTAGTGAGATAGAAAGCAAGTGCATTAGAGTCACCATTAATATTAAGGGCATCAGGCCCAAAACTCTGATTCAGGCTCATTGATTGCAGAGGTCCAGTGATGCAAAAGATCCTGTCAAATGCCAGAGAGCCAACATTTCTTCTACTGGAAGAAGCAACCTAACTACCACAACACTGACATCCCTTTGAAGGCATTCAAAACATTTGTCTGAAAACAATTAAATAGATAAAGACTAATATGTATTAGTAAATTTTATTTAAAACAATTGAAGTAGAGAAGTCCTGACAACACTTCCAGGTCACAGCACCTAGAAGACAAAAAGATTAGTAACAAGCATACATGAAAGCAAAGACAGGTGCCAAGGCTGCATTTACACAGGCAGCCAAATTCTGATCTTTTGACTAAGCCAATCGCAAAAAAGATCAATGAACTGCCTATGTAAACCTAAACAGCCCAAATGGCATAAAAATAGAGAAACTGAAATCTCACCTCAACTGGTGGCTACAGATCCCACTTCATCATGTTCTGGACTCCCCTAAAGCTCTGGACTCAATTTAGGTTGTGCTAGGGCCTTTCTGCTTGGCAGATAGTGGTTTGGCTGTGGCTTGCTGACACTTGAAGAGCTGGGTTGAGTGGCTAGGGGAGGCACTACTCCTACCGAGTAGGGTCTTTGAGCCGGTGGATTGTAGATCCGCCGTACAATTCTGGGATGCTGTGCATGATGGTCAGGGCAAAGCGGCGAGGGTTGATCGAGCTGGCACTGCTGGTCCTGCTCTGGGTAGGGCCATAGCTGCTAGACAAGAGGCTCTGGGTGGGACGTCTGGCAGAGCTAGTGTTGGACTTCACTGCATTGAACAAATAGCTGGGCTGATAGCGTTGACTGGGGACAGGTTTAAAGCCACTTGGCTTCTGGGCTGTGGCAGGAGCATTCTGGATGAATGTTGAAGAACTGGCAGCCTGGGTAGAACTGAAGAGGCTGGAGACTGGCCCACTACTGGCAGCATAGCTGGGCTGGTAGCTCCCCCACTGAGCAGACATTTGTCCGTACTTCCCTTGGGCAGGTTTTGCAAGGAGATTCTGGCTGTATGTTGAACCCCTTCCACCTTGGTTAAAGGTAAACAGGCTTTGGCTTGGTGTTGCACCAAGGTCAGAGCCAGGCTTGTAGGCGCCATAGGAGTTTCCACTAGCTGTAGAGCTGGGGCGAAAAAGACTGGCGCGAGAGGCCAGGCTAGAAGTGGGCATGCCGCGACTTGAGGTAGAGGATCCATCTATTCTCTGGCCAGAGGTTTGGGCATATTGATTGGAAGTTGAAACACTTCTACTGGCAGAGTTGCTCTGGTATTGCATGACATCTTGGGAGAAGCTAGGCTTGTAGCTGTTTGTTGCA
Source organism: Oncorhynchus kisutch (assembly GCF_002021735.2). Classification (NCBI taxonomy): domain Eukaryota; kingdom Metazoa; phylum Chordata; class Actinopteri; order Salmoniformes; family Salmonidae; genus Oncorhynchus; species Oncorhynchus kisutch. The sequence continues at coordinate 34,827 of NW_022263440.1, read as the reverse complement.
CTCCCACCTTCAGTAGAACCTGGTCTAAATGAAGTTTGTGAAGAACCACTTGAGGGAACTTCACGGTCGGGAGTGGAAATTGACCGGGCAGAGATCTCCATTGGTCCCTTGAAAGCCAGGGAAGGGAGGCTGCTCCCTTGCTTCAGGTCCTGGACATAGTGGGTGAGGGAGGTGGTGTGGGTGGCAGTTTGACCATAGAGGCTGGGGGCTCCTCTACTCAGAGTCTGGACAAGGCCTTGGTTGGGTTGTCTGGAGGTGGAGAACTTGAATTCACTCTGGGTAGAGCCATAGTTAGGAATAGATGGTTTCAGGTTAGAGGCAGTTCTACTCTGGACATTAAACACAACATCAGGATTCTGGACTAGTCCAGAGCTGCCGGAGTGAGGCTGTACAGTACGGAGAGTGTTGGCCTGGATTCTCTTTACCTCCCAACTTGAAACTGGCCTTAATGCACTGGGGTCAGTAACACTTTGACCATAGGTTCTGCTGGCCTTGGTTTGATGCTTGTTGTGGGTGACAGAGGATCCACTGGCTATAGAACCAGAGAGGCTAATGTCAGTATTCTTGGCACGGGTCCTCTTACCCTTTGTCTGGGCGGAGGTAAAGCTGCTGGGGATAGATCCAGAGCCCCTTGGGGCTGGCTGGAGGGAGCTTGGAGCAAAGCCTCCGAGTGTGTTGTATCCAGTCCCGCGGTAAGTAGCTTCACTCTGGACCGAACCAGAAGTGTGAGAGGCTGGTCTGAATTGATCCTGGGGATAGCTGCCACCTGTTTGCCTCTGCTCAACTTCCATTCTGGAAGAGCCAGAAAACCCATAGCCTCTTACTCTCTGGGCATCTAAACAGAAGGTTATAGAAAGAAAGTTATAGATTCAGTGCCAAACTTGAAGGTTGGTCTGACAAAAGTGACAACGGTTTGTGTTCATGCCTTACCACGTGGAGCCCATGTAAAACTTGAGTGTTCTGCAAACAATGAGCAAAGGAACACAATCCTGTCAAGAAAAGAAGTTGCCATTACACATCAACATTCCAAATACAAGCAGCAACCTTGCAGTTGACCTGAAACACATTGGTCAAAGAACCTTACCCCAAATTAATTCCAAAAGCCATCTCAAAGCCTTAAACCACCAACAGCCCAGACAAAGCAATTAGTAGCTCAGTGCCTTACTGCCATGCTTAGTTGACATACCAGCTTGGTGTGTATTTATTGCCTGAACCTGCAGTTGCCATCCAATCACTGGCTTATTGATTGATCATTCTCAGCTGTATGTCTTTGTGGAGCGGACAGATTTTAAAACAACCAAGGTGAGGACAGAGGACGCGAAGAGTTAAGGAAAGACATTTGAAATTCACACAAAGAGGGCTAACGTTATGACACCACAGTGACATGCAGATGAACATGATCAATCAATCAATCAAACAGTGATGACAACTGGCTGTTCAGGCTATAAATATACACTCAGCTGATATATCAACAACTCAAGGCAGTAAGGCAGCGTTTACACAGGCAGCACAATTCTGATCTTGTTTTTCACTAATTAGTCTTTTGACAAATCAGATCTGCTCTGAAAAAGAGCTGATTTGAAAAGATCTGATGTGATTGGTCAAAAGACAAATGAGTAACAAAAGGATCTGAATTGGTCTGCCTGTGTAAAAGCAGCCTAAGTTAGCGAGCTGGCAGCTATTGCGTTGTCTCCTCTGTGGGTTCTGTAGAACTTCATTTAAATATAAAAGTGTTTCATATCTACTGAAAAGTTGCTGCTTGTGAAATATGTTGTGTAATTTCTCTCTTGGCTTTTACGTGATTTAACTTGTACAATGTATTCTCTTGACAGGGGATTTGTTTGTTTTGTTCATTGTTTGCAAAAATTCAAATCAAATTTTATTGGTCACGTACACATTGTTAGCAGATGTTAATGCGAGTGTAGCGAAATGCTTGTGCTTCTAGTTCCGACTATGCAGTAAAATCTAACTAGTAATCTAACAATTTCAACTACCTTATACAAAAACAACTACCTTATACACACAAATACACACAAATGTAAAGGGATGAATAAGAATATGTACATATAAAAATATGGATGAGCGAGGGCGTGCGGCATAGGCAAGATGCAGTAGATGGTGTAGAATACAGTATATACATATGAGATGAGTAATGTAGGATATGTAAACATTATTCAAGTGGCGTTATTTAAAGTGACTAGTGATACCCTTATTAAGTCAGTTTATTTAAGTGGCCAGAGATTTGAGTCTGTATGTTGGCAGCAGCTTCTCTATGTTAGTGATGGCTGTTTAACAGTCTGATGGCCTTGAGATTATAGCTGTTTCCAGACTCTCGGTCCCTGCTTTGATGTACCTGTGCTGACCTCGCCTTTTGGATGATAGCGGGGTGAACAGACAGTGGCTCGGGTGTTTGTTGTCCTAGATTAACTTTTTGGCCTTCCCGTGACATCCGGTGCCGTAGGTGTCCTGGAGGGCAGGTAGTTTGCCCCCGGTGATGTGTTGTGCAGACCGCACTACCCTCTGGAGAGCCTTGCGATTGATGTGGTGCAATTGCGGCACCAGGTGGTGATACAGCCCCACAGGATGCTCTCGATTGTGCATCTGTAAAAGTTTGTGAGTGTTTTAGATGACAAGCCAAATTTTTTCAATCTCCTGAGTTTGAAGAGGCACTGTTGCACCTTCATCACCACGCTGTCTGTGTAGGTGGACCATTTCAGTTTGTCCGTGATGTTTACGCCAAGGAACTCAAAACGTTCCACCTTCTCCACTACTGTCTCGTCGAGTCGATGTGGATGGGGGGGTGCTCCCTCTGCTGTTTTCCGACATCCACGATCATCTTCTTTGTTTTGACGTTGAGTGTGAGGTTATTTTCCTGACACCACACTCCGAGGGCCCTCACCTCCTCCCTGTAGGCTGTCTCGTCATTGTTGGTAACCAGGCAGGCGTACCACTGTAGTGTTGTCTGCAAACTTGATGATTGAGTTGGAAGCGTGCATGGCCATGCAGTCATGGGTGAACAGGGAGTATGGGAGAGGGCTGAGAACACACCCTTATGGGGCCCTAGTCTTGAGGATCAGCGGGGTGGAGATGTTGTTTCCTACCTTCACTACCTGGGGGCGGCCCGACAGAAAATCCAGGGCACAGTTGCACAGGGCGGGGTCGAGACTCAGGGTCTCGAGCTTGATGACGAGTTTGGAGGGTACTATGGTGTTAAATGCTGTAGTCAATGAACAACAGTCTTACATAGGTATTCCTCTTGTCCAGATGGGACAGGGCAGTGTGTAGTGTGATGGCGATTGCATCGTCAGTGGACCTATTGGGGCGTGGGTCTAGGTGTGGGTCTAGGGTATCAGGTAGGGTGGAGGTGATATGGTCCTTGACTAGTCTCTCAAAGCTCTCTCAAAGTCATTTGATTCAGTTACCTTAGCTCTTGGGAACAGGAACAATGGTGGCCATCTTGAAGGATGTGAGGACAACAGACTGGGATAGGGATTGGTTGAATATGTCCATAAACACACCAGCCAGCTGGTCTGCGCATGCTCTGAGGACGCGGCTAGGGATGCCGTCTGGGCCGGCAGCCTTGTGAGGGTTAACATGTTTAAATGTTTTACTCACGTTGGCCACGGAGATGGAGAGCCCACAGGCTTTGGTAGCGGGCTGTGTCAGTGGTGCTGTATTGTCCTCAAAGCGAGCAAAGAAGTTGTTTAATTTGTCTGGGAGCAAGACGTTGTTGTCCATGACGATGCTGGTTTTCTTTTTGTAATCTGTGATTGAGTGTAGACCCTGCCACATACGTCTCGCGTTTGAGCTGTTGAATTGCAACTCTTTGTCTCTATACTGACACTTTGCTTGTTTGATAGCCTTGGGGCGGGAATAGCTACACTGTTTGATTTCGGTCGTGTTTCCGGTCACCTTGCCATGATTAAAAGCAGTGGTTCGTGCATTCGGTTTCGCGCGAATGCTGCCACCAATCCACGATTTCTGGTTGGGGAAGGTTTTAATGGTCACAAAGGGTATGACATCTCCGATTCACTTGCTAATAAACTCGCTCACCGAGTCAGCATATACATCAATTGAATTGACCTGAGTACAGGCGTTTCCTGGAGCAACAAAATGGAGTCATGGTTAAATATGGTCAGAAAAAGGATATGAGTTCCTGTATGTTGTTGTGGTTACACCATGAGTCGTTAATCATAAGGCATACACCCCCGCCCTTCTTCTTACCAGACAGATGTTTGTTTCTGTCGGGACGAGGCGTAAAGAAACCGGGTGGCTGCACCGACTCTGACAACATATCCCGAGTGAGCCATGTTTCCGTGAAACAGAGAATGTTCCAATCTCTGATGTCTCTGGAAGGCAACTTGTACCCTAATTTCGTCCACCTTGTTGTCCAGAGATTGGACATTGGTGAGTAATATGCTCGGAAGCGGTGGATGGTGTGCTCGCCTTCTGAGTCTGACCAGTAGGCCACTCTGTCTGTCTCTCTTGCCGCGACCGCGTTGTTTTGGATCGGTCTCTTGGATAAGATCGCATGTCCAGGGTGGAGGTCCGAACAAAGAATCCGCTTCGGGAAAGACGTATTCCTGGTTGTAATGATGGTAAGGTAACATTGCTTTTATATCCAATAGTTCTTCCCGGCTGTATGTAATAACACTTGAGATTTTCTGGGCTAACTATATCCGAAATAATACATTAAAAAAACAAATAACTGTATAGTTTTCTAAGGAAAACTTCATCTTGGTATTGTGCTCCTCAAGGTAAGGAAAAGACAACCTACAGACATTGTTCAAATTGCATCTGTAATGACTAACTTCTGTTTTATTTCCTAGAGAAAGAGGTTACAGGAGTTCTGGCTCTTCCAGAATGGAAGTTGAGCAGGGACCACCAAGTGGCAGCTAACCACAGGATCAACTCAGACCAGCCTCTAGTACTGCTGGATCAGGCCATAGTAAAGCTACCCACAGAATGATTGGATCCAACAACCAGAGACGGTCCCTCAGAGGCTCTACACCAAGTTTTATCCAGCCAGCCCCAAGGGGCTCTGGATCTTCCCTCAGCATCTGATTCACTTCAGCCCAGACAAGGGTTTGAGGACTCACTCCAAGAATAGCTATCATAGCCTCTCTGGCTCTATAGCCAGTGGAACCTCTCTCAGACAGAACAAGCATCACACCATGGCCAGCATAACCTCTGGTCAAAGTGTCACCAACCCCACTGCAGTGAAGCCAGTTTCAAGTTGGGAGACAAAGAGAATCCAGCCCAACAACTCAATCTAGCTGCTCTGGATCAGTTCAGAAAGTGGAAGCTACAAGTCCAGAGGCGAAACCCCCATATAAAACTGCTAGGGTCTGTTAGGTTTCAAGGTATTTTCTTCTGTAGAGCTGCCTCTGTCTATAGTCATATGAAACCCTCTACTGGTGTATCTATTCCTAACAGCTATGGCTCTACTCCGAGTGGAACAAGATTTTCTACCTCCAGCCAACCCAACTAAGTCCTTGTCCAGACTCAGAATAGAGGAGCCACCAGCCGCAGCTGCTACGCACCCCCCCTCCCTCGCCCACTATGTCCAGAACCTCACCTGTTATGGCCATCTATCCTGGTTTCAAGTGGACCAATGGAAGTTTCTGTCTGCCAGTCTCCAGCCTCTTCACTTTTGCCCAGGCTGACAGTTTTTCAACCTACATACAGAAAGCCCCTGCCACCATCCAGAAGTAAAGTGGCTCTAAACCTGCCCCCAAGTTTGGCCTGTGCTGATATCAGCACAGCTATACTCCCAATGCAGTGAAGTCCAACCCTAGGTCTGCCAGCGGCCCTACCCAAAGCCTCTCCTCTATAAGCTATGGCCTTACCCAGTGTGGGACTAGCAGTGGCACCCCCACCACCCCTCAACGCTTCGCCCTGGCCACCATCCACAACATCTCCGAATACTACGGTGGAGCTTGTGTCTGTCGTCTCGAAGTAGTGCCTCCTCCCCTAGCCACTCCAAACCCAGCTCTTCAAGTGTCAGCAAGCCACAGCCAAACCACACTGCACCTGCCAAGCAGAAAGCCCCAGCCCCAGCATTACCTATTAGTTGTGGTATTAGTAAACACAATTGGCCCAGCGTCGTCCAGGTTAGGGGAGTGTTTGGCTGGGGTAGGCCATCATTGTAAATAAGAATTTGTTCTTAACTGACTTGCTTAATTAAATAAATGTAAAATAAAATGAAATAAAAAGTAGCCTTACCCAGTGTGGGACTAGCAGTGGCACCCCCACCACCCCTCAACGCTTCGCCCTGGCCACCATCCACAACATCTCCGAATACTACGGTGGAGCTTGTGTCTGTCGTCTCGAAGTAGTGCCTCCTCCCCTAGCCACTCCAAACCCAGCTCTTCAAGTGTCAGCAAGCCACAGCCAAACCACACTGCACCTGCCAAGCAGAAAGCCCCAGCCCCAGCATTACCTATTAGTTGTGGTATTAGTAAACACAATTGGCCCAGCGTCGTCCAGGTTAGGGGAGTGTTTGGCTGGGGTAGGCCATCATTGTAAATAAGAATTTGTTCTTAACTGACTTGCTTAATTAAATAAATGTAAAATAAAATGAAATAAAAAGTAGCCTTACCCAGTGTGGGACTAGCAGTGGCACCCCCACCACCCCTCAACGCTTCGCCCTGGCCACCATCCACAACATCTCCGAATACTACGGTGGAGCTTGTGTCTGTCGTCTCGAAGTAGTGCCTCCTCCCCTAGCCACTCCAAACCCAGCTCTTCAAGTGTCAGCAAGCCACAGCCAAACCACACTGCACCTGCCAAGCAGAAAGCCCCAGCCCCAGCATTACCTATTAGTTGTGGTATTAGTAAACACAATTGGCCCAGCGTCGTCCGGGTTAGGGGAGTGTTTGGCTGGGGTAGGCCATCATTGTAAATAAGAATTTGTTCTTAACTGACTTGCTTAATTAAATAAATGTAAAATAAAATGAAATAACAAGTAGAACACCAGACCAGAACATTTCTGACCTGCAGGAAATGAATGCAAATTAGAAAGAATTGTTTATTTCCTTTTGTTTATTGTCTATTCCATTTGCTTTGGCAGTGTAAACATATGTTTCCCATGCCAATAAAGCCCTTTGAATTCAATTGAAAGTGTGTGTGAGAGAGAGATGTACGTTGTATGCTTATGATGAAATATCATGGGTGAAGCAGATTGTTGAATGGCCTGACGAATAGAGAAGAGAGTGTTGTCTCCCATTAGAGAGAACAGAAGAGTCACCTCCATCCTTTGTTGATTAATAGAACTCATTTTCAGTATGATTTAAGACACCTTTCTCCTCTTCCTGCAAATCTACCCTCTGTCTAAAGGTCCTGTCAACAAGATCGTTTCTGCTGATGCCAATGAAAGATTTATTTGTATATTTTATTTACATTTCTGTATTCTGCGTGAACGTTATTTTTCTCTTTATTTTCTTTATGAATGTTGCCAGGCATTATGGAAAAAGAGAGGAAAGGAAACAGCTCCTAAAAAATGATGTCTGTGCCTCCACTTCCTCTGGCAGGAAATAGCATCTTTGATTTGAGCCACCACACATGGATGGTCAATGCATGCGAGGTGATGCTCTCTCTCTCTGTTTATTTTACTGTGACAAACTGGTGTGCCTTAGTCATTCACCTCAGTGTAAAAGACAAATGTGTCAACAATATTATAACATCTAAAACCCAAGGGAACATTCTGAATCTAGGCAGACATGGGATCTGGGTTTGTACTTTTGGGAATATTTTATTAGTTCCACTGAGCCAAGCACAGCTGAAGACATGGAATGATTTTTAATACTATCTGAATCCAGGCTGGTTAGCAGTGCCATGTGTCTGATAAGACGTGAGGGTGAAAGTGTGACATTGTGACAGATATCCTCATCATGGATAGGGGGCCTGATGGCACACACTGGCTCCTCCTGCTCACACACTTCCAGCAGGGGACAGTAATGATCCCCATCAGATTGACTCCTGCTCATTTTGAAACATGGAGCTGAGCTCAGTAACAGGAATGTTTGGCCTGATACCGACGAGACGGCCTTTCGGGAGGTCAGAGAACTGGCAAAGTGGTACCAGAAACACCTCTCCCTCAACTTGAGCAAGACTAAGTAGCTGATCGTGGACTACAGGATAAAGCGGGCCGAACAAGCCCCCATTAACGGGCCTGTAATGGAGCAGGTCGAGAGTTAAGTACCTTGGTGTCCACGTCGCCAATGAACTCTCAAGGATCAGTTCAGAAAGTGGAAGCTACAAGTCCAGAGGCGAAACCCCCATATAAAACTGCTAGGGTCTGTTAGGTTTCAAGGTATTTTCTTCTGTAGAGCTGCCTCTGTCTATAGTCATATGAAACCCTCTACTGGTGTATCTATTCCTAACAGCTATGGCTCTACTCCGAGTGGAACAAGATTTTCTACCTCCAGCCAACCCAACTAAGTCCTTGTCCAGACTCAGAATAGAGGAGCCACCAGCCGCAGCTGCTACGCACCCCCCCTCCCTCGCCCACTATGTCCAGAACCTCACCTGTTATGGCCATCTATCCTGGTTTCAAGTGGACCAATGGAAGTTTCTGTCTGCCAGTCTCCAGCCTCTTCACTTTTGCCCAGGCTGACAGTTTTTCAACCTACATACAGAAAGCCCCTGCCACCATCCAGAAGTAAAGTGGCTCTAAACCTGCCCCCAAGTTTGGCCTGTGCTGATATCAGCACAGCTATACTCCCAATGCAGTGAAGTCCAACCCTAGGTCTGCCAGCGGCCCTACCCAAAGCCTCTCCTCTATAAGCTATGGCCTTACCCAGTGTGGGACTAGCAGTGGCACCCCCACCACCCCTCAACGCTTCGCCCTGGCCACCATCCACAACATCTCCGAATACTACGGTGGAGCTTGTGTCTGTCGTCTCGAAGTAGTGCCTCCTCCCCTAGCCACTCCAAACCCAGCTCTTCAAGTGTCAGCAAGCCACAGCCAAACCACACTGCACCTGCCAAGCAGAAAGCCCCAGCCCCAGCATTACCTATTAGTTGTGGTATTAGTAAACACAATTGGCCCAGCGTCGTCCAGGTTAGGGGAGTGTTTGGCTGGGGTAGGCCATCATTGTAAATAAGAATTTGTTCTTAACTGACTTGCTTAATTAAATAAATGTAAAATAAAATGAAATAAAAAGTAGCCTTACCCAGTGTGGGACTAGCAGTGGCACCCCCACCACCCCTCAACGCTTCGCCCTGGCCACCATCCACAACATCTCCGAAAACTACGGTGGAGCTTGTGTCTGTCGTCTCGAAGTAGTGCCTCCTCCCCTAGCCACTCCAAACCCAGCTCTTCAAGTGTCAGCAAGCCACAGCCAAACCACACTGCACCTGCCAAGCAGAAAGCCCCAGCCCCAGCATTACCTATTAGTTGTGGTATTAGTAAACACAATTGGCCCAGCGTCGTCCAGGTTAGGGGAGTGTTTGGCTGGGGTAGGCCATCATTGTAAATAAGAATTTGTTCTTAACTGACTTGCTTAATTAAATAAATGTAAAATAAAATGAAATAAAAAGTAGCCTTACCCAGTGTGGGACTAGCAGTGGCACCCCCACCACCCCTCAACGCTTCGCCCTGGCCACCATCCACAACATCTCCGAATACTACGGTGGAGCTTGTGTCTGTCGTCTCGAAGTAGTGCCTCCTCCCCTAGCCACTCCAAACCCAGCTCTTCAAGTGTCAGCAAGCCACAGCCAAACCACACTGCACCTGCCAAGCAGAAAGCCCCAGCCCCAGCATTACCTATTAGTTGTGGTATTAGTAAACACAATTGGCCCAGCGTCGTCCAGGTTAGGGGAGTGTTTGGCTGGGGTAGGCCATCATTGTAAATAAGAATTTGTTCTTAACTGACTTGCTTAATTAAATAAATGTAAAATAAAATGAAATAAAAAGTAGCCTTACCCAGTGTGGGACTAGCAGTGGCACCCCCACCACCCCTCAACGCTTCGCCCTGGCCACCATCCACAACATCTCCGAATACTACGGTGGAGCTTGTGTCTGTCGTCTCGAAGTAGTGCCTCCTCCCCTAGCCACTCCAAACCCAGCTCTTCAAGTGTCAGCAAGCCACAGCCAAACCACACTGCACCTGCCAAGCAGAAAGCCCCAGCCCCAGCATTACCTATTAGTTGTGGTATTAGTAAACACAATTGGCCCAGCGTCGTCCGGGTTAGGGGAGTGTTTGGCTGGGGTAGGCCATCATTGTAAATAAGAATTTGTTCTTAACTGACTTGCTTAATTAAATAAATGTAAAATAAAATGAAATAACAAGTAGAACACCAGACCAGAACATTTCTGACCTGCAGGAAATGAATGCAAATTAGAAAGAATTGTTTATTTCCTTTTGTTTATTGTCTATTCCATTTGCTTTGGCAGTGTAAACATATGTTTCCCATGCCAATAAAGCCCTTTGAATTCAATTGAAAGTGTGTGTGAGAGAGAGATGTACGTTGTATGCTTATGATGAAATATCATGGGTGAAGCAGATTGTTGAATGGCCTGACGAATAGAGAAGAGAGTGTTGTCTCCCATTAGAGAGAACAGAAGAGTCACCTCCATCCTTTGTTGATTAATAGAACTCATTTTCAGTATGATTTAAGACACCTTTCTCCTCTTCCTGCAAATCTACCCTCTGTCTAAAGGTCCTGTCAACAAGATCGTTTCTGCTGATGCCAATGAAAGATTTATTTGTATATTTTATTTACATTTCTGTATTCTGCGTGAACGTTATTTTTCTCTTTATTTTCTTTATGAATGTTGCCAGGCATTATGGAAAAAGAGAGGAAAGGAAACAGCTCCTAAAAAATGATGTCTGTGCCTCCACTTCCTCTGGCAGGAAATAGCATCTTTGATTTGAGCCACCACACATGGATGGTCAATGCATGCGAGGTGATGCTCTCTCTCTCTGTTTATTTTACTGTGACAAACTGGTGTGCCTTAGTCATTCACCTCAGTGTAAAAGACAAATGTGTCAACAATATTATAACATCTAAAACCCAAGGGAACATTCTGAATCTAGGCAGACATGGGATCTGGGTTTGTACTTTTGGGAATATTTTATTAGTTCCACTGAGCCAAGCACAGCTGAAGACATGGAATGATTTTTAATACTATCTGAATCCAGGCTGGTTAGCAGTGCCATGTGTCTGATAAGACGTGAGGGTGAAAGTGTGACATTGTGACAGATATCCTCATCATGGATAGGGGGCCTGATGGCACACACTGGCTCCTCCTGCTCACACACTTCCAGCAGGGGACAGTAATGATCCCCATCAGATTGACTCCTGCTCATTTTGAAACATGGAGCTGAGCTCAGTAACAGGAATGTTTGGCCTGATACCGACGAGACGGCCTTTCGGGAGGTCAGAGAACTGGCAAAGTGGTACCAGAAACACCTCTCCCTCAACTTGAGCAAGACTAAGTAGCTGATCGTGGACTACAGGATAAAGCGGGCCGAACAAGCCCCCATTAACGGGCCTGTAATGGAGCAGGTCGAGAGTTAAGTACCTTGGTGTCCACGTCGCCAATGAACTCTCAAGGGTCAAACATACCAAGACAGTCGTGAAGAGGGTACGACTACACCCCCCCCAAGAGACTAACAAGAATTGGCATGGGTCCCCAGAAGGTTTTACAGCAGCACCATCAAGAGCATCCTGATCGGTTGCAGTCCAAGTTAAACTTCTGCACGGTAAGCGGTTCCAGATTGCCAGGTCTAGGACCAAAAGGCTCCTCAACAGCTTAATGGCATCTCAAGCTTTAAGACTGCTGAAAAATTCATTTTAATAAATGAAAGGGGCTTGCAAGTAAACATTATGCAAAATTCACACTTGTAGTCAGCGTATGTGACAAGTAGTTTGTCATTTGGAAAAAACATTCATTTACTATTTTGGAGAGGGGGGGGGGGGTTAATGAAATACTTCAGAGAACTTTCAGGAGGGTTTAGTGAGATAGAAAGCAAGTGCATTAGAGTCACCATTAATATTAAGGGCATCAGGCCCAAAACTCTGATTCAGGCTCATTGATTGCAGAGGTCCAGTGATGCAAAAGATCCTGTCAAATGCCAGAGAGCCAACATTTCTTCTACTGGAAGAAGCAACCTAACTACCACAACACTGACATCCCTTTGAAGGCATTCAAAACATTTGTCTGAAAACAATTAAATAGATAAAGACTAATATGTATTAGTAAATTTTATTTAAAACAATTGAAGTAGAGAAGTCCTGACAACACTTCCAGGTCACAGCACCTAGAAGACAAAAAGATTAGTAACAAGCATACATGAAAGCAAAGACAGGTGCCAAGGCTGCATTTACACAGGCAGCCAAATTCTGATCTTTTGACTAAGCCAATCGCAAAAAAGATCAATGAACTGCCTATGTAAACCTAAACAGCCCAAATGGCATAAAAATAGAGAAACTGAAATCTCACCTCAACTGGTGGCTACAGATCCCACTTCATCATGTTCTGGACTCCCCTAAAGCTCTGGACTCAATTTAGGTTGTGCTAGGGCCTTTCTGCTTGGCAGATAGTGGTTTGGCTGTGGCTTGCTGACACTTGAAGAGCTGGGTTGAGTGGCTAGGGGAGGCACTACTCCTACCGAGTAGGGTCTTTGAGCCGGTGGATTGTAGATCCGCCGTACAATTCTGGGATGCTGTGCATGATGGTCAGGGCAAAGCGGCGAGGGTTGATCGAGCTGGCACTGCTGGTCCTGCTCTGGGTAGGGCCATAGCTGCTAGACAAGAGGCTCTGGGTGGGACGTCTGGCAGAGCTAGTGTTGGACTTCACTGCATTGAACAAATAGCTGGGCTGATAGCGTTGACTGGGGACAGGTTTAAAGCCACTTGGCTTCTGGGCTGTGGCAGGAGCATTCTGGATGAATGTTGAAGAACTGGCAGCCTGGGTAGAACTGAAGAGGCTGGAGACTGGCCCACTACTGGCAGCATAGCTGGGCTGGTAGCTCCCCCACTGAGCAGACATTTGTCCGTACTTCCCTTGGGCAGGTTTTGCAAGGAGATTCTGGCTGTATGTTGAACCCCTTCCACCTTGGTTAAAGGTAAACAGGCTTTGGCTTGGTGTTGCACCAAGGTCAGAGCCAGGCTTGTAGGCGCCATAGGAGTTTCCACTAGCTGTAGAGCTGGGGCGAAAAAGACTGGCGCGAGAGGCCAGGCTAGAAGTGGGCATGCCGCGACTTGAGGTAGAGGATCCATCTATTCTCTGGCCAGAGGTTTGGGCATATTGATTGGAAGTTGAAACACTTCTACTGGCAGAGTTGCTCTGGTATTGCATGACATCTTGGGAGAAGCTAGGCTTGTAGCTGTTTGTTGCACTCCCACCTTCAGTAGAACCTGGTCTAAATGAAGTTTGTGAAGAACCACTTGAGGGAACTTCACGGTCGGGAGTGGAAATTGACCGGGCAGAGATCTCCATTGGTCCCTTGAAAGCCAGGGAAGGGAGGCTGCTCCCTTGCTTCAGGTCCTGGACATAGTGGGTGAGGGAGGTGGTGTGGGTGGCAGTTTGACCATAGAGGCTGGGGGCTCCTCTACTCAGAGTCTGGACAAGGCCTTGGTTGGGTTGTCTGGAGGTGGAGAACTTGAATTCACTCTGGGTAGAGCCATAGTTAGGAATAGATGGTTTCAGGTTAGAGGCAGTTCTACTCTGGACATTAAACACAACATCAGGATTCTGGACTAGTCCAGAGCTGCCGGAGTGAGGCTGTACAGTACGGAGAGTGTTGGCCTGGATTCTCTTTACCTCCCAACTTGAAACTGGCCTTAATGCACTGGGGTCAGTGACACTTTGACCATAGGTTCTGCTGGCCTTGGTTTGATGCTTGTTGTGGGTGACAGAGGATCCACTGGCTATAGAACCAGAGAGGCTAATGTCAGTATTCTTGGCACGGGTCCTCTTACCCTTTGTCTGGGCGGAGGTAAAGCTGCTGGGGATAGATCCAGAGCCCCTTGGGGCTGGCTGGAGGGAGCTTGGAGCAAAGCCTCCGAGTGTGTTGTATCCAGTCCCGCGGTAAGTAGCTTCACTCTGGACCGAACCAGAAGTGTGAGAGGCTGGTCTGAATTGATCCTGGGGATAGCTGCCACCTGTTTGCCTCTGCTCAACTTCCATTCTGGAAGAGCCAGAAAACCCATAGCCTCTTACTCTCTGGGCATCTAAACAGAAGGTTATAGAAAGAAAGTTATAGATTCAGTGCCAAACTTGAAGGTTGGTCTGACAAAAGTGACAACGGTTTGTGTTCATGCCTTACCACGTGGAGCCCATGTAAAACTTGAGTGTTCTGCAAACAATGAGCAAAGGAACACAATCCTGTCAAGAAAAGAAGTTGCCATTACACATCAACATTCCAAATACAAGCAGCAACCTTGCAGTTGACCTGAAACACATTGGTCAAAGAACCTTACCCCAAATTAATTCCAAAAGCCATCTCAAAGCCTTAAACCACCAACAGCCCAGACAAAGCAATTAGTAGCTCAGTGCCTTACTGCCATGCTTAGTTGACATACCAGCTTGGTGTGTATTTATTGCCTGAACCTGCAGTTGCCATCCAATCACTGGCTTATTGATTGATCATTCTCAGCTGTATGTCTTTGTGGAGCGGACAGATTTTAAAACAACCAAGGTGAGGACAGAGGACGCGAAGAGTTAAGGAAAGACATTTGAAATTCACACAAAGAGGGCTAACGTTATGACACCACAGTGACATGCAGATGAACATGATCAATCAATCAATCAAACAGTGATGACAACTGGCTGTTCAGGCTATAAATATACACTCAGCTGATATATCAACAACTCAAGGCAGTAAGGCAGCGTTTACACAGGCAGCACAATTCTGATCTTGTTTTTCACTAATTAGTCTTTTGACAAATCAGATCTGCTCTGAAAAAGAGCTGATTTGAAAAGATCTGATGTGATTGGTCAAAAGACAAATGAGTAACAAAAGGATCTGAATTGGTCTGCCTGTGTAAAAGCAGCCTAAGTTAGCGAGCTGGCAGCTATTGCGTTGTCTCCTCTGTGGGTTCTGTAGAACTTCATTTAAATATAAAAGTGTTTCATATCTACTGAAAAGTTGCTGCTTGTGAAATATGTTGTGTAATTTCTCTCTTGGCTTTTACGTGATTTAACTTGTACAATGTATTCTCTTGACAGGGGATTTGTTTGTTTTGTTCATTGTTTGCAAAAATTCAAATCAAATTTTATTGGTCACGTACACATTGTTAGCAGATGTTAATGCGAGTGTAGCGAAATGCTTGTGCTTCTAGTTCCGACTATGCAGTCAAATCTAACTAGTAATCTAACAATTTCAACTACCTTATACAAAAACAACTACCTTATACACACAAATACACACAAATGTAAAGGGATGAATAAGAAACAAAAATGAATGGGAAGTCATTGACACCGTACGAAACATATACACGGTGTCCAATACCACTCAATTCGGCGTCGTTTCAATCAAGGTTGATTGCATATGCCATATGGCAAATGCCAAGTGTAGCACTCCAAAAATCCAACAGATGGCGAGTGCGCTCCACTGTGATTTTTCATATTGCAAATGTAACACAAGTCAAGACCCAAGAGTAAAATTTTTAAAAATTGAACATTTTTTTCAAAAACGTATCACCCCCTTAAAAAAGTGCTTTCTGGACTGTTTTTTGAAATTCTTTAGATTTTGTGTCAATTACACATGTGTAAGACCTGTATGAATAAACTTTTGTCAAATTTCATTATCATTTTTTTTGTTAACTTGTCCATAGGGCATAGTTTTTTGTTCATTTGCAATATGATTTCATAGGAAGTCAAAAGTCACTGTTTTATTTTGTTTGCCAAATGCCATAAGAAATGTCCAAATGCAATATTAAAGATTTGAAAGTGGCAAATCAGGATGTTATGTCCATTTGCCATGTACGATAAATGGAAGTCGGTTTACAAACCCAAAAGTCAGTGAACCATGTCCAAAAGGCATTTATACTGCCAAAATAATATATAGCACTATGTTAAGCCTTGAATCAACCTAGATGGTCTATTTGTCATGTATGATGAGGGAGAAGTGGGACTGTTGTTTTTTAATGATTTTTTTTTAAACGTCCAAAATGACAAGGAGCACGGGTGGGGGGTGCCCCCTACCCAACCGTGGACCCCTTGCTACCCCGTAATGGCATTAAAAACCATTTTTCCAATCACCAGGTGCACGGCTGTGCATTTGCAGTATGTTTCAATGTGCATTTACCATCACAAATTTGTGATGCCCATGTTTCAATGGGCATTTACCATCGCAAATTTGTCATGCTCAAAAATACTGCAGAAATGCTAAATTGACTGGCCTTATGAACTCGGGATGGCCGGGCAGTGATAGTGGTTCCTCTCCATCGCTCGTTGTGTTGATTTCATCACGTCCATTTGGTGAATTTTTTTCACTGTTGAATCATGTTGCAAATGCACTGTGCATTGAGAATATGGAAATGCCACCGCAGGCTCTGTGTGTTTTTAAGCACCGCACTTTGTCACTCCATCCTTGCTGTGTGTGTGTGTGTGTGTGTGTGTGTGTGTGTGTGTGTGTGTGTGTGTGTGTGTGTGTGTGTGTGTGTGTGTGTGTGTGTGTGTGTGTGTGTGTGTGTGTGTGTGTGTGTGTGTGTGTGTGTGTGTGTGTTTGTGTGTGTCAGTGTGAGAGAGCTTTTCATTGACATCTGTTGGGAGGAATGACTGATTTACAGTTCATGAGGATTACCTAGTCACACATATGAAGTTTTGGAAAGATGTGACTTTTGTAATGCTTCGAAACAGACACTGTGACCCCAATTAAAGGCACTTCTGGTTGGCACAGGAAGCTAAAAGTAAACACATATCCTCATTTGAGTAGGCTTTTACAGAATCCTGAGTTTTAAGTCTATACATTAAGAACTGACTGATTTACACAGGGTTGAATGCACTATTTCTCACAAACTGCAGGTTGGGTATGGCAAGACAATTTTGGGGTGATTTTAACCACTTCCGGTTGCTCCAGGAAGCTTAGAATCAACACAGGTAGTCCTCATAGTGGCCTGATGGATTGTCATGGAAGACAGGTTCATAAGACATTCATAACCCACATGGGCTTCAGGTTGAATTTAGTGGTGCAGGCAATGTATTACTATGGGGAGAGAAGTCATTGAAAACTGTTTGACGTAAACACCTTCTTTTAACTTTTAAGGGTTAATGCCACATGGTCAAGTTTAGGCTTGCACCGATCGGGAGGACCTCAGGAATGTTCCCAAGGTAGAATTGTGCTTCTAACCCTAACTGTTCTCCCGCAGTCACCCAAAAGCCTCTGCAATTTAGGGCCAGGCTTCATTATGAGCTCAGACCGAGCAAGCTACGGTCTAGCGGGGCATCTTGTTGAACTCGGCACAGCCTAGAGATTATGGTAATGCCATTGCAGGCTCTGAGTGTCTTTAAGCACCGCACTTTGTCACTCCATCCTTGCTGCGTGTGTGTGTGACAGAGCTTTTCTTTGACATCTGTTGGGAGAAATGACTGATTTACAGTTCATGAGGGTTGCCTAATAACCAATATGAAGTTTTGAAAAGATCAGACCTTTTTAACCCTTCGAAACAGCACCTATGACAACATTTTACGGCACTTCCGGTTTACGCAGGAAGCTGAAAGTAAACACATATCCTCCTTGGGGTAGGCACTTATATAATATTGAGTTTTAAGTCTTTATGTTAAGAACTGACTTATTTACAGAGGGTTGAATGAGTGTGTGTTATTTCAGAAAATCACAGAAAATCACAGAAATCTCGCATAGCTCGGAAACACAATTCAAAAAGATTTGTCTGAACAAGCTGCAACTGGATCTGTAACTTAAAAAGAAGAAAAAAAACAATTTGACATTGTACGATTTCTCTTAAATTACGATAGATAAATGGCTGGTTCTTTTTTTATTGACACCGTAGGTTCATTTACTTTGATGTGAAGTGTAGAAATTATTGCTCTATTTTCATTTTTGACCTTTAATCCCGTGGAGGCCTGGACGCCATCTTGTTCGGGGCCAACTGCCCATTATGCCAAACCTATGCTCACCAAGTTTCGTCTTCGAAGTCTTTTCCATTTAGGAGATAAGGCCATGTCGTGATTGGTGATGTTTTGTACATTTGCAATATGATTCTACTCGCCCTCTTGTGGTATTTACCGGGACAGTGGAAAAATGACCAAAATGTGAAAGTTTTATTAAACGAAAACCGAATGTCCGAGAGACTTCGTTTGATGACTTACTGGAAGATCCGGCCCTGCTGCACGGCCCGACGCTGTCCGCCAATTTTAGAAATGTTGTCGGACGTCTAGTAAGGGACCGTACATTTGCAAAGTGGACTTTCTCACTAACCATATGGCAAATGTCAAAATGTTCCCTTAAGGTATGTGAAGTCCAACCCTAGGTCTGCCGGCGGCCCTACCCAAAGCCTCTCCTCTAGAAGCTATGGCCTTACCCAGTGTGGGACTAGCAGTGGCACCCCCACCACCCCTCAACGCTTCGCCCTGGCCACCATCCACAACATCTCCGAATACTACGGTGGAGCTTGTGTCTGTCGTCTCGAAGTAGTGCCTCCTCCCCTAGCCACTCCAAACCCAGCTCTTCAAGTGTCAGCAAGCCACAGCCAAACCACACTGCACCTGCCAAGCAGAAAGCCCCAGCCCCAGCATTACCTATTAGTTGTGGTATTAGTAAACACAATTGGCCCAGCGTCGTCCGGGTTAGGGGAGTGTTTGGCTGGGGTAGGCCATCATTGTAAATAAGAATTTGTTCTTAACTGACTTGCTTAATTAAATAAATGTAAAATAAAATGAAATAACAAGTAGAACACCAGACCAGAACATTTCTGACCTGCAGGAAATGAATGCAAATTAGAAAGAATTGTTTATTTCCTTTTGTTTATTGTCTATTCCATTTGCTTTGGCAGTGTAAACATATGTTTCCCATGCCAATAAAGCCCTTTGAATTCAATTGAAAGTGTGTGTGAGAGAGAGATGTACGTTGTATGCTTATGATGAAATATCATGGGTGAAGCAGATTGTTGAATGGCCTGACGAATAGAGAAGAGAGTGTTGTCTCCCATTAGAGAGAACAGAAGAGTCACCTCCATCCTTTGTTGATTAATAGAACTCATTTTCAGTATGATTTAAGACACCTTTCTCCTCTTCCTGCAAATCTACCCTCTGTCTAAAGGTCCTGTCAACAAGATCGTTTCTGCTGATGCCAATGAAAGATTTATTTGTATATTTTATTTACATTTCTGTATTCTGCGTGAACGTTATTTTTCTCTTTATTTTCTTTATGAATGTTGCCAGGCATTATGGAAAAAGAGAGGAAAGGAAACAGCTCCTAAAAAATGATGTCTGTGCCTCCACTTCCTCTGGCAGGAAATAGCATCTTTGATTTGAGCCACCACACATGGATGGTCAATGCATGCGAGGTGATGCTCTCTCTCTCTGTTTATTTTACTGTGACAAACTGGTGTGCCTTAGTCATTCACCTCAGTGTAAAAGACAAATGTGTCAACAATATTATAACATCTAAAACCCAAGGGAACATTCTGAATCTAGGCAGACATGGGATCTGGGTTTGTACTTTTGGGAATATTTTATTAGTTCCACTGAGCCAAGCACAGCTGAAGACATGGAATGATTTTTAATACTATCTGAATCCAGGCTGGTTAGCAGTGCCATGTGTCTGATAAGACGTGAGGGTGAAAGTGTGACATTGTGACAGATATCCTCATCATGGATAGGGGGCCTGATGGCACACACTGGCTCCTCCTGCTCACACACTTCCAGCAGGGGACAGTAATGATCCCCATCAGATTGACTCCTGCTCATTTTGAAACATGGAGCTGAGCTCAGTAACAGGAATGTTTGGCCTGATACCGACGAGACGGCCTTTCGGGAGGTCAGAGAACTGGCAAAGTGGTACCAGAAACACCTCTCCCTCAACTTGAGCAAGACTAAGTAGCTGATCGTGGACTACAGGATAAAGCGGGCCGAACAAGCCCCCATTAACGGGCCTGTAATGGAGCAGGTCGAGAGTTAAGTACCTTGGTGTCCACGTCGCCAATGAACTCTCAAGGGTCAAACATACCAAGACAGTCGTGAAGAGGGTACGACTACACCCCCCCCAAGAGACTAACAAGAATTGGCATGGGTCCCCAGAAGGTTTTACAGCAGCACCATCAAGAGCATCCTGATCGGTTGCAGTCCAAGTTAAACTTCTGCACGGTAAGCGGTTCCAGATTGCCAGGTCTAGGACCAAAAGGCTCCTCAACAGCTTAATGGCATCTCAAGCTTTAAGACTGCTGAAAAATTCATTTTAATAAATGAAAGGGGCTTGCAAGTAAACATTATGCAAAATTCACACTTGTAGTCAGCGTATGTGACAAGTAGTTTGTCATTTGGAAAAAACATTCATTTACTATTTTGGAGAGGGGGGGGGGGTTAATGAAATACTTCAGAGAACTTTCAGGAGGGTTTAGTGAGATAGAAAGCAAGTGCATTAGAGTCACCATTAATATTAAGGGCATCAGGCCCAAAACTCTGATTCAGGCTCATTGATTGCAGAGGTCCAGTGATGCAAAAGATCCTGTCAAATGCCAGAGAGCCAACATTTCTTCTACTGGAAGAAGCAACCTAACTACCACAACACTGACATCCCTTTGAAGGCATTCAAAACATTTGTCTGAAAACAATTAAATAGATAAAGACTAATATGTATTAGTAAATTTTATTTAAAACAATTGAAGTAGAGAAGTCCTGACAACACTTCCAGGTCACAGCACCTAGAAGACAAAAAGATTAGTAACAAGCATACATGAAAGCAAAGACAGGTGCCAAGGCTGCATTTACACAGGCAGCCAAATTCTGATCTTTTGACTAAGCCAATCGCAAAAAAGATCAATGAACTGCCTATGTAAACCTAAACAGCCCAAATGGCATAAAAATAGAGAAACTGAAATCTCACCTCAACTGGTGGCTACAGATCCCACTTCATCATGTTCTGGACTCCCCTAAAGCTCTGGACTCAATTTAGGTTGTGCTAGGGCCTTTCTGCTTGGCAGATAGTGGTTTGGCTGTGGCTTGCTGACACTTGAAGAGCTGGGTTGAGTGGCTAGGGGAGGCACTACTCCTACCGAGTAGGGTCTTTGAGCCGGTGGATTGTAGATCCGCCGTACAATTCTGGGATGCTGTGCATGATGGTCAGGGCAAAGCGGCGAGGGTTGATCGAGCTGGCACTGCTGGTCCTGCTCTGGGTAGGGCCATAGCTGCTAGACAAGAGGCTCTGGGTGGGACGTCTGGCAGAGCTAGTGTTGGACTTCACTGCATTGAACAAATAGCTGGGCTGATAGCGTTGACTGGGGACAGGTTTAAAGCCACTTGGCTTCTGGGCTGTGGCAGGAGCATTCTGGATGAATGTTGAAGAACTGGCAGCCTGGGTAGAACTGAAGAGGCTGGAGACTGGCCCACTACTGGCAGCATAGCTGGGCTGGTAGCTCCCCCACTGAGCAGACATTTGTCCGTACTTCCCTTGGGCAGGTTTTGCAAGGAGATTCTGGCTGTATGTTGAACCCCTTCCACCTTGGTTAAAGGTAAACAGGCTTTGGCTTGGTGTTGCACCAAGGTCAGAGCCAGGCTTGTAGGCGCCATAGGAGTTTCCACTAGCTGTAGAGCTGGGGCGAAAAAGACTGGCGCGAGAGGCCAGGCTAGAAGTGGGCATGCCGCGACTTGAGGTAGAGGATCCATCTATTCTCTGGCCAGAGGTTTGGGCATATTGATTGGAAGTTGAAACACTTCTACTGGCAGAGTTGCTCTGGTATTGCATGACATCTTGGGAGAAGCTAGGCTTGTAGCTGTTTGTTGCACTCCCACCTTCAGTAGAACCTGGTCTAAATGAAGTTTGTGAAGAACCACTTGAGGGAACTTCACGGTCGGGAGTGGAAATTGACCGGGCAGAGATCTCCATTGGTCCCTTGAAAGCCAGGGAAGGGAGGCTGCTCCCTTGCTTCAGGTCCTGGACATAGTGGGTGAGGGAGGTGGTGTGGGTGGCAGTTTGACCATAGAGGCTGGGGGCTCCTCTACTCAGAGTCTGGACAAGGCCTTGGTTGGGTTGTCTGGAGGTGGAGAACTTGAATTCACTCTGGGTAGAGCCATAGTTAGGAATAGATGGTTTCAGGTTAGAGGCAGTTCTACTCTGGACATTAAACACAACATCAGGATTCTGGACTAGTCCAGAGCTGCCGGAGTGAGGCTGTACAGTACGGAGAGTGTTGGCCTGGATTCTCTTTACCTCCCAACTTGAAACTGGCCTTAATGCACTGGGGTCAGTGACACTTTGACCATAGGTTCTGCTGGCCTTGGTTTGATGCTTGTTGTGGGTGACAGAGGATCCACTGGCTATAGAACCAGAGAGGCTAATGTCAGTATTCTTGGCACGGGTCCTCTTACCCTTTGTCTGGGCGGAGGTAAAGCTGCTGGGGATAGATCCAGAGCCCCTTGGGGCTGGCTGGAGGGAGCTTGGAGCAAAGCCTCCGAGTGTGTTGTATCCAGTCCCGCGGTAAGTAGCTTCACTCTGGACCGAACCAGAAGTGTGAGAGGCTGGTCTGAATTGATCCTGGGGATAGCTGCCACCTGTTTGCCTCTGCTCAACTTCCATTCTGGAAGAGCCAGAAAACCCATAGCCTCTTACTCTCTGGGCATCTAAACAGAAGGTTATAGAAAGAAAGTTATAGATTCAGTGCCAAACTTGAAGGTTGGTCTGACAAAAGTGACAACGGTTTGTGTTCATGCCTTACCACGTGGAGCCCATGTAAAACTTGAGTGTTCTGCAAACAATGAGCAAAGGAACACAATCCTGTCAAGAAAAGAAGTTGCCATTACACATCAACATTCCAAATACAAGCAGCAACCTTGCAGTTGACCTGAAACACATTGGTCAAAGAACCTTACCCCAAATTAATTCCAAAAGCCATCTCAAAGCCTTAAACCACCAACAGCCCAGACAAAGCAATTAGTAGCTCAGTGCCTTACTGCCATGCTTAGTTGACATACCAGCTTGGTGTGTATTTATTGCCTGAACCTGCAGTTGCCATCCAATCACTGGCTTATTGATTGATCATTCTCAGCTGTATGTCTTTGTGGAGCGGACAGATTTTAAAACAACCAAGGTGAGGACAGAGGACGCGAAGAGTTAAGGAAAGACATTTGAAATTCACACAAAGAGGGCTAACGTTATGACACCACAGTGACATGCAGATGAACATGATCAATCAATCAATCAAACAGTGATGACAACTGGCTGTTCAGGCTATAAATATACACTCAGCTGATATATCAACAACTCAAGGCAGTAAGGCAGCGTTTACACAGGCAGCACAATTCTGATCTTGTTTTTCACTAATTAGTCTTTTGACAAATCAGATCTGCTCTGAAAAAGAGCTGATTTGAAAAGATCTGATGTGATTGGTCAAAAGACAAATGAGTAACAAAAGGATCTGAATTGGTCTGCCTGTGTAAAAGCAGCCTAAGTTAGCGAGCTGGCAGCTATTGCGTTGTCTCCTCTGTGGGTTCTGTAGAACTTCATTTAAATATAAAAGTGTTTCATATCTACTGAAAAGTTGCTGCTTGTGAAATATGTTGTGTAATTTCTCTCTTGGCTTTTACGTGATTTAACTTGTACAATGTATTCTCTTGACAGGGGATTTGTTTGTTTTGTTCATTGTTTGCAAAAATTCAAATCAAATTTTATTGGTCACGTACACATTGTTAGCAGATGTTAATGCGAGTGTAGCGAAATGCTTGTGCTTCTAGTTCCGACTATGCAGTCAAATCTAACTAGTAATCTAACAATTTCAACTACCTTATACAAAAACAACTACCTTATACACACAAATACACACAAATGTAAAGGGATGAATAAGAAACAAAAATGAATGGGAAGTCATTGACACCGTACGAAACATATACACGGTGTCCAATACCACTCAATTCGGCGTCGTTTCAATCAAGGTTGATTGCATATGCCATATGGCAAATGCCAAGTGTAGCACTCCAAAAATCCAACAGATGGCGAGTGCGCTCCACTGTGATTTTTCATATTGCAAATGTAACACAAGTCAAGACCCAAGAGTAAAATTTTTAAAAATTGAACATTTTTTTCAAAAACGTATCACCCCCTTAAAAAAGTGCTTTCTGGACTGTTTTTTGAAATTCTTTAGATTTTGTGTCAATTACACATGTGTAAGACCTGTATGAATAAACTTTTGTCAAATTTCATTATCATTTTTTTTGTTAACTTGTCCATAGGGCATAGTTTTTTGTTCATTTGCAATATGATTTCATAGGAAGTCAAAAGTCACTGTTTTATTTTGTTTGCCAAATGCCATAAGAAATGTCCAAATGCAATATTAAAGATTTGAAAGTGGCAAATCAGGATGTTATGTCCATTTGCCATGTACGATAAATGGAAGTCGGTTTACAAACCCAAAAGTCAGTGAACCATGTCCAAAAGGCATTTATACTGCCAAAATAATATATAGCACTATGTTAAGCCTTGAATCAACCTAGATGGTCTATTTGTCATGTATGATGAGGGAGAAGTGGGACTGTTGTTTTTTAATGATTTTTTTTTAAACGTCCAAAATGACAAGGAGCACGGGTGGGGGGTGCCCCCTACCCAACCGTGGACCCCTTGCTACCCCGTAATGGCATTAAAAACCATTTTTCCAATCACCAGGTGCACGGCTGTGCATTTGCAGTATGTTTCAATGTGCATTTACCATCACAAATTTGTGATGCCCATGTTTCAATGGGCATTTACCATCGCAAATTTGTCATGCTCAAAAATACTGCAGAAATGCTAAATTGACTGGCCTTATGAACTCGGGATGGCCGGGCAGTGATAGTGGTTCCTCTCCATCGCTCGTTGTGTTGATTTCATCACGTCCATTTGGTGAATTTTTTTCACTGTTGAATCATGTTGCAAATGCACTGTGCATTGAGAATATGGAAATGCCACCGCAGGCTCTGTGTGTTTTTAAGCACCGCACTTTGTCACTCCATCCTTGCTGTGTGTGTGTGTGTGTGTGTGTGTGTGTGTGTGTGTGTGTGTGTGTGTGTGTGTGTGTGTGTGTGTGTGTGTGTGTGTGTGTGTGTGTGTGTGTGTGTGTGTGTGTGTGTGTGTGTGTGTGTGTGTGTGTGTGTGTGTGTGTGTCAGTGTGAGAGAGCTTTTCATTGACATCTGTTGGGAGGAATGACTGATTTACAGTTCATGAGGATTACCTAGTCACACATATGAAGTTTTGGAAAGATGTGACTTTTGTAATGCTTCGAAACAGACACTGTGACCCCAATTAAAGGCACTTCTGGTTGGCACAGGAAGCTAAAAGTAAACACATATCCTCATTTGAGTAGGCTTTTACAGAATCCTGAGTTTTAAGTCTATACATTAAGAACTGACTGATTTACACAGGGTTGAATGCACTATTTCTCACAAACTGCAGGTTGGGTATGGCAAGACAATTTTGGGGTGATTTTAACCACTTCCGGTTGCTCCAGGAAGCTTAGAATCAACACAGGTAGTCCTCATAGTGGCCTGATGGATTGTCATGGAAGACAGGTTCATAAGACATTCATAACCCACATGGGCTTCAGGTTGAATTTAGTGGTGCAGGCAATGTATTACTATGGGGAGAGAAGTCATTGAAAACTGTTTGACGTAAACACCTTCTTTTAACTTTTAAGGGTTAATGCCACATGGTCAAGTTTAGGCTTGCACCGATCGGGAGGACCTCAGGAATGTTCCCAAGGTAGAATTGTGCTTCTAACCCTAACTGTTCTCCCGCAGTCACCCAAAAGCCTCTGCAATTTAGGGCCAGGCTTCATTATGAGCTCAGACCGAGCAAGCTACGGTCTAGCGGGGCATCTTGTTGAACTCGGCACAGCCTAGAGATTATGGTAATGCCATTGCAGGCTCTGAGTGTCTTTAAGCACCGCACTTTGTCACTCCATCCTTGCTGCGTGTGTGTGTGACAGAGCTTTTCTTTGACATCTGTTGGGAGAAATGACTGATTTACAGTTCATGAGGGTTGCCTAATAACCAATATGAAGTTTTGAAAAGATCAGACCTTTTTAACCCTTCGAAACAGCACCTATGACAACATTTTACGGCACTTCCGGTTTACGCAGGAAGCTGAAAGTAAACACATATCCTCCTTGGGGTAGGCACTTATATAATATTGAGTTTTAAGTCTTTATGTTAAGAACTGACTTATTTACAGAGGGTTGAATGAGTGTGTGTTATTTCAGAAAATCACAGAAAATCACAGAAATCTCGCATAGCTCGGAAACACAATTCAAAAAGATTTGTCTGAACAAGCTGCAACTGGATCTGTAACTTAAAAAGAAGAAAAAAAACAATTTGACATTGTACGATTTCTCTTAAATTACGATAGATAAATGGCTGGTTCTTTTTTTATTGACACCGTAGGTTCATTTACTTTGATGTGAAGTGTAGAAATTATTGCTCTATTTTCATTTTTGACCTTTAATCCCGTGGAGGCCTGGACGCCATCTTGTTCGGGGCCAACTGCCCATTATGCCAAACCTATGCTCACCAAGTTTCGTCTTCGAAGTCTTTTCCATTTAGGAGATAAGGCCATGTCGTGATTGGTGATGTTTTGTACATTTGCAATATGATTCTACTCGCCCTCTTGTGGTATTTACCGGGACAGTGGAAAAATGACCAAAATGTGAAAGTTTTATTAAACGAAAACCGAATGTCCGAGAGACTTCGTTTGATGACTTACTGGAAGATCCGGCCCTGCTGCACGGCCCGACGCTGTCCGCCAATTTTAGAAATGTTGTCGGACGTCTAGTAAGGGACCGTACATTTGCAAAGTGGACTTTCTCACTAACCATATGGCAAATGTCAAAATGTTCCCTTAAGGTATGTGAAGTCCAACCCTAGGTCTGCCGGCGGCCCTACCCAAAGCCTCTCCTCTAGAAGCTATGGCCTTACCCAGTGTGGGACTAGCAGTGGCACCCCCACCACCCCTCAACGCTTCGCCCTGGCCACCATCCACAACATCTCCGAATACTACGGTGGAGCTTGTGTCTGTCGTCTCGAAGTAGTGCCTCCTCCCCTAGCCACTCCAAACCCAGCTCTTCAAGTGTCAGCAAGCCACAGCCAAACCACACTGCACCTGCCAAGCAGAAAGCCCCAGCCCCAGCATTACCTATTAGTTGTGGTATTAGTAAACACAATTGGCCCAGCGTCGTCCGGGTTAGGGGAGTGTTTGGCTGGGGTAGGCCATCATTGTAAATAAGAATTTGTTCTTAACTGACTTGCTTAATTAAATAAATGTAAAATAAAATGAAATAACAAGTAGAACACCAGACCAGAACATTTCTGACCTGCAGGAAATGAATGCAAATTAGAAAGAATTGTTTATTTCCTTTTGTTTATTGTCTATTCCATTTGCTTTGGCAGTGTAAACATATGTTTCCCATGCCAATAAAGCCCTTTGAATTCAATTGAAAGTGTGTGTGAGAGAGAGATGTACGTTGTATGCTTATGATGAAATATCATGGGTGAAGCAGATTGTTGAATGGCCTGACGAATAGAGAAGAGAGTGTTGTCTCCCATTAGAGAGAACAGAAGAGTCACCTCCATCCTTTGTTGATTAATAGAACTCATTTTCAGTATGATTTAAGACACCTTTCTCCTCTTCCTGCAAATCTACCCTCTGTCTAAAGGTCCTGTCAACAAGATCGTTTCTGCTGATGCCAATGAAAGATTTATTTGTATATTTTATTTACATTTCTGTATTCTGCGTGAACGTTATTTTTCTCTTTATTTTCTTTATGAATGTTGCCAGGCATTATGGAAAAAGAGAGGAAAGGAAACAGCTCCTAAAAAATGATGTCTGTGCCTCCACTTCCTCTGGCAGGAAATAGCATCTTTGATTTGAGCCACCACACATGGATGGTCAATGCATGCGAGGTGATGCTCTCTCTCTCTGTTTATTTTACTGTGACAAACTGGTGTGCCTTAGTCATTCACCTCAGTGTAAAAGACAAATGTGTCAACAATATTATAACATCTAAAACCCAAGGGAACATTCTGAATCTAGGCAGACATGGGATCTGGGTTTGTACTTTTGGGAATATTTTATTAGTTCCACTGAGCCAAGCACAGCTGAAGACATGGAATGATTTTTAATACTATCTGAATCCAGGCTGGTTAGCAGTGCCATGTGTCTGATAAGACGTGAGGGTGAAAGTGTGACATTGTGACAGATATCCTCATCATGGATAGGGGGCCTGATGGCACACACTGGCTCCTCCTGCTCACACACTTCCAGCAGGGGACAGTAATGATCCCCATCAGATTGACTCCTGCTCATTTTGAAACATGGAGCTGAGCTCAGTAACAGGAATGTTTGGCCTGATACCGACGAGACGGCCTTTCGGGAGGTCAGAGAACTGGCAAAGTGGTACCAGAAACACCTCTCCCTCAACTTGAGCAAGACTAAGTAGCTGATCGTGGACTACAGGATAAAGCGGGCCGAACAAGCCCCCATTAACGGGCCTGTAATGGAGCAGGTCGAGAGTTAAGTACCTTGGTGTCCACGTCGCCAATGAACTCTCAAGGGTCAAACATACCAAGACAGTCGTGAAGAGGGTACGACTACACCCCCCCCAAGAGACTAACAAGAATTGGCATGGGTCCCCAGAAGGTTTTACAGCAGCACCATCAAGAGCATCCTGATCGGTTGCAGTCCAAGTTAAACTTCTGCACGGTAAGCGGTTCCAGATTGCCAGGTCTAGGACCAAAAGGCTCCTCAACAGCTTAATGGCATCTCAAGCTTTAAGACTGCTGAAAAATTCATTTTAATAAATGAAAGGGGCTTGCAAGTAAACATTATGCAAAATTCACACTTGTAGTCAGCGTATGTGACAAGTAGTTTGTCATTTGGAAAAAACATTCATTTACTATTTTGGAGAGGGGGGGGGGGTTAATGAAATACTTCAGAGAACTTTCAGGAGGGTTTAGTGAGATAGAAAGCAAGTGCATTAGAGTCACCATTAATATTAAGGGCATCAGGCCCAAAACTCTGATTCAGGCTCATTGATTGCAGAGGTCCAGTGATGCAAAAGATCCTGTCAAATGCCAGAGAGCCAACATTTCTTCTACTGGAAGAAGCAACCTAACTACCACAACACTGACATCCCTTTGAAGGCATTCAAAACATTGTCTGAAAACAATTAAATAGATAAAGACTAATATGTATTAGTAAATTTTATTTAAAACAATTGAAGTAGAGAAGTCCTGACAACACTTCCAGGTCACAGCACCTAGAAGACAAAAAGATTAGTAACAAGCATACATGAAAGCAAAGACAGGTGCCAAGGCTGCATTTACACAGGCAGCCAAATTCTGATCTTTTGACTAAGCCAATCGCAAAAAAGATCAATGAACTGCCTATGTAAACCTAAACAGCCCAAATGGCATAAAAATAGAGAAACTGAAATCTCACCTCAACTGGTGGCTACAGATCCCACTTCATCATGTTCTGGACTCCCCTAAAGCTCTGGACTCAATTTAGGTTGTGCTAGGGCCTTTCTGCTTGGCAGATAGTGGTTTGGCTGTGGCTTGCTGACACTTGAAGAGCTGGGTTGAGTGGCTAGGGGAGGCACTACTCCTACCGAGTAGGGTCTTTGAGCCGGTGGATTGTAGATCCGCCGTACAATTCTGGGATGCTGTGCATGATGGTCAGGGCAAAGCGGCGAGGGTTGATCGAGCTGGCACTGCTGGTCCTGCTCTGGGTAGGGCCATAGCTGCTAGACAAGAGGCTCTGGGTGGGACGTCTGGCAGAGCTAGTGTTGGACTTCACTGCATTGAACAAATAGCTGGGCTGATAGCGTTGACTGGGGACAGGTTTAAAGCCACTTGGCTTCTGGGCTGTGGCAGGAGCATTCTGGATGAATGTTGAAGAACTGGCAGCCTGGGTAGAACTGAAGAGGCTGGAGACTGGCCCACTACTGGCAGCATAGCTGGGCTGGTAGCTCCCCCACTGAGCAGACATTTGTCCGTACTTCCCTTGGGCAGGTTTTGCAAGGAGATTCTGGCTGTATGTTGAACCCCTTCCACCTTGGTTAAAGGTAAACAGGCTTTGGCTTGGTGTTGCACCAAGGTCAGAGCCAGGCTTGTAGGCGCCATAGGAGTTTCCACTAGCTGTAGAGCTGGGGCGAAAAAGACTGGCGCGAGAGGCCAGGCTAGAAGTGGGCATGCCGCGACTTGAGGTAGAGGATCCATCTATTCTCTGGCCAGAGGTTTGGGCATATTGATTGGAAGTTGAAACACTTCTACTGGCAGAGTTGCTCTGGTATTGCATGACATCTTGGGAGAAGCTAGGCTTGTAGCTGTTTGTTGCACTCCCACCTTCAGTAGAACCTGGTCTAAATGAAGTTTGTGAAGAACCACTTGAGGGAACTTCACGGTCGGGAGTGGAAATTGACCGGGCAGAGATCTCCATTGGTCCCTTGAAAGCCAGGGAAGGGAGGCTGCTCCCTTGCTTCAGGTCCTGGACATAGTGGGTGAGGGAGGTGGTGTGGGTGGCAGTTTGACCATAGAGGCTGGGGGCTCCTCTACTCAGAGTCTGGACAAGGCCTTGGTTGGGTTGTCTGGAGGTGGAGAACTTGAATTCACTCTGGGTAGAGCCATAGTTAGGAATAGATGGTTTCAGGTTAGAGGCAGTTCTACTCTGGACATTAAACACAACATCAGGATTCTGGACTAGTCCAGAGCTGCCGGAGTGAGGCTGTACAGTACGGAGAGTGTTGGCCTGGATTCTCTTTACCTCCCAACTTGAAACTGGCCTTAATGCACTGGGGTCAGTGACACTTTGACCATAGGTTCTGCTGGCCTTGGTTTGATGCTTGTTGTGGGTGACAGAGGATCCACTGGCTATAGAACCAGAGAGGCTAATGTCAGTATTCTTGGCACGGGTCCTCTTACCCTTTGTCTGGGCGGAGGTAAAGCTGCTGGGGATAGATCCAGAGCCCCTTGGGGCTGGCTGGAGGGAGCTTGGAGCAAAGCCTCCGAGTGTGTTGTATCCAGTCCCGCGGTAAGTAGCTTCACTCTGGACCGAACCAGAAGTGTGAGAGGCTGGTCTGAATTGATCCTGGGGATAGCTGCCACCTGTTTGCCTCTGCTCAACTTCCATTCTGGAAGAGCCAGAAAACCCATAGCCTCTTACTCTCTGGGCATCTAAACAGAAGGTTATAGAAAGAAAGTTATAGATTCAGTGCCAAACTTGAAGGTTGGTCTGACAAAAGTGACAACGGTTTGTGTTCATGCCTTACCACGTGGAGCCCATGTAAAACTTGAGTGTTCTGCAAACAATGAGCAAAGGAACACAATCCTGTCAAGAAAAGAAGTTGCCATTACACATCAACATTCCAAATACAAGCAGCAACCTTGCAGTTGACCTGAAACACATTGGTCAAAGAACCTTACCCCAAATTAATTCCAAAAGCCATCTCAAAGCCTTAAACCACCAACAGCCCAGACAAAGCAATTAGTAGCTCAGTGCCTTACTGCCATGCTTAGTTGACATACCAGCTTGGTGTGTATTTATTGCCTGAACCTGCAGTTGCCATCCAATCACTGGCTTATTGATTGATCATTCTCAGCTGTATGTCTTTGTGGAGCGGACAGATTTTAAAACAACCAAGGTGAGGACAGAGGACGCGAAGAGTTAAGGAAAGACATTTGAAATTCACACAAAGAGGGCTAACGTTATGACACCACAGTGACATGCAGATGAACATGATCAATCAATCAATCAAACAGTGATGACAACTGGCTGTTCAGGCTATAAATATACACTCAGCTGATATATCAACAACTCAAGGCAGTAAGGCAGCGTTTACACAGGCAGCACAATTCTGATCTTGTTTTTCACTAATTAGTCTTTTGACAAATCAGATCTGCTCTGAAAAAGAGCTGATTTGAAAAGATCTGATGTGATTGGTCAAAAGACAAATGAGTAACAAAAGGATCTGAATTGGTCTGCCTGTGTAAAAGCAGCCTAAGTTAGCGAGCTGGCAGCTATTGCGTTGTCTCCTCTGTGGGTTCTGTAGAACTTCATTTAAATATAAAAGTGTTTCATATCTACTGAAAAGTTGCTGCTTGTGAAATATGTTGTGTAATTTCTCTCTTGGCTTTTACGTGATTTAACTTGTACAATGTATTCTCTTGACAGGGGATTTGTTTGTTTTGTTCATTGTTTGCAAAAATTCAAATCAAATTTTATTGGTCACGTACACATTGTTAGCAGATGTTAATGCGAGTGTAGCGAAATGCTTGTGCTTCTAGTTCCGACTATGCAGTCAAATCTAACTAGTAATCTAACAATTTCAACTACCTTATACAAAAACAACTACCTTATACACACAAATACACACAAATGTAAAGGGATGAATAAGAAACAAAAATGAATGGGAAGTCATTGACACCGTACGAAACATATACACGGTGTCCAATACCACTCAATTCGGCGTCGTTTCAATCAAGGTTGATTGCATATGCCATATGGCAAATGCCAAGTGTAGCACTCCAAAAATCCAACAGATGGCGAGTGCGCTCCACTGTGATTTTTCATATTGCAAATGTAACACAAGTCAAGACCCAAGAGTAAAATTTTTAAAAATTGAACATTTTTTTCAAAAACGTATCACCCCCTTAAAAAAGTGCTTTCTGGACTGTTTTTTGAAATTCTTTAGATTTTGTGTCAATTACACATGTGTAAGACCTGTATGAATAAACTTTTGTCAAATTTCATTATCATTTTTTTTGTTAACTTGTCCATAGGGCATAGTTTTTTGTTCATTTGCAATATGATTTCATAGGAAGTCAAAAGTCACTGTTTTATTTTGTTTGCCAAATGCCATAAGAAATGTCCAAATGCAATATTAAAGATTTGAAAGTGGCAAATCAGGATGTTATGTCCATTTGCCATGTACGATAAATGGAAGTCGGTTTACAAACCCAAAAGTCAGTGAACCATGTCCAAAAGGCATTTATACTGCCAAAATAATATATAGCACTATGTTAAGCCTTGAATCAACCTAGATGGTCTATTTGTCATGTATGATGAGGGAGAAGTGGGACTGTTGTTTTTTAATGATTTTTTTTAAAACGTCCAAAATGACAAGGAGCACGGGTGGGGGGTGCCCCCTACCCAACCGTGGACCCCTTGCTACCCCGTAATGGCATTAAAAACCATTTTTCCAATCACCAGGTGCACGGCTGTGCATTTGCAGTATGTTTCAATGTGCATTTACCATCACAAATTTGTGATGCCCATGTTTCAATGGGCATTTACCATCGCAAATTTGTCATGCTCAAAAATACTGCAGAAATGCAAATTGACTGGCCTTATGAACTCGGGATGGCCGGGCAGTGATAGTGGTTCCTCTCCATCGCTCGTTGTGTTGATTTCATCACGTCCATTTGGTGAATTTTTTTCACTGTTGAATCATGTTGCAAATGCACTGTGCATTGAGAATATGGAAATGCCACCGCAGGCTCTGTGTGTTTTTAAGCACCGCACTTTGTCACTCCATCCTTGCTGTGTGTGTGTGTGTGTGTGTGTGTGTGTGTGTGTGTGTGTGTGTGTGTGTGTGTGTGTGTGTGTGTGTGTGTGTGTGTGTGTGTGTGTGTGTGTGTGTGTGTGTGTGTGTGTGTGTGTGTGTGTGTGTGTGTGTGTGTGTGTGTGTGTGTGTGTGTGTGTGTCAGTGTGAGAGAGCTTTTCATTGACATCTGTTGGGAGGAATGACTGATTTACAGTTCATGAGGATTACCTAGTCACACATATGAAGTTTTGGAAAGATGTGACTTTTGTAATGCTTCGAAACAGACACTGTGACCCCAATTAAAGGCACTTCTGGTTGGCACAGGAAGCTAAAAGTAAACACATATCCTCATTTGAGTAGGCTTTTACAGAATCCTGAGTTTTAAGTCTATACATTAAGAACTGACTGATTTACACAGGGTTGAATGCACTATTTCTCACAAACTGCAGGTTGGGTATGGCAAGACAATTTTGGGGTGATTTTAACCACTTCCGGTTGCTCCAGGAAGCTTAGAATCAACACAGGTAGTCCTCATAGTGGCCTGATGGATTGTCATGGAAGACAGGTTCATAAGACATTCATAACCCACATGGGCTTCAGGTTGAATTTAGTGGTGCAGGCAATGTATTACTATGGGGAGAGAAGTCATTGAAAACTGTTTGACGTAAACACCTTCTTTTAACTTTTAAGGGTTAATGCCACATGGTCAAGTTTAGGCTTGCACCGATCGGGAGGACCTCAGGAATGTTCCCAAGGTAGAATTGTGCTTCTAACCCTAACTGTTCTCCCGCAGTCACCCAAAAGCCTCTGCAATTTAGGGCCAGGCTTCATTATGAGCTCAGACCGAGCAAGCTACGGTCTAGCGGGGCATCTTGTTGAACTCGGCACAGCCTAGAGATTATGGTAATGCCATTGCAGGCTCTGAGTGTCTTTAAGCACCGCACTTTGTCACTCCATCCTTGCTGCGTGTGTGTGTGACAGAGCTTTTCTTCTTGACATCTGTTGGGAGAAATGACTGATTTACAGGTTCATGAGGTTGCCTAATAACCAATATGAAGTTTTGAAAAGATCAGACCTTTTTTAACCCTTCGAACAGCACCTATGACAACATTTTACGGCCACTTCCGGTTTAC
>NW_022263439.1:0-56286 GCF_002021735.2 Oncorhynchus kisutch | reverse complement strand
TGCGGACACATTACTGGGGAGAGGTCAGGTAGAAGCCGGTGTGTTCCATATGCACTCCTGTGTACATGCGAATGATGGAGTATTTATCATGCATGAGGGTTTAAGTGAAACACCCCGATGCCTCCACCACATCCTGCTCTAATACCCAACTGTTGAACTTTTGGGGCCAGTTTTCCAGCGGCCAGCACCCATTTTTTTTTTTTTTAACCCTTTTCTCTCTTTTGATCTAGAAATCTCCTCCACGTGAAGACTTTGTCTTTACCCAACTGTACCTCTGTAATTCCTGCTCATAAAAAGATCCGTCTAGAACTCCCCGTCATAATATTTTAAACTTGTAGACCTGGGGTATGCGTGGTAGACACTGTGGGAGCAAGATGTACATATAGGAGAAACATAATACTGTACCACAAGAGAAAGATACACTTAGAGTGCATTTGCCATTCTGGTCAAATGCATTGTCTATTGTATAGGACAGGAGCCAAAGTAAGGCCATGAGAGCATATACAGCTGGACATACCAAGGTCAGAGGGACATACAAAGGAGGGGGTCAGCCAAATGACCCACTGATGGACTATAGACATAGGGCAGATATTTTAGGACATGAAGAGAAGAGACACATAGTCTACTAGTCCTAATAAGGACAAGCTAAACATAAGGGGCCCATAGGATAAGATGGGCATGTATATCTTTGGGACATGAAGAGGTCCTGTCACCATTATAACTTGACTGAAAGCAGATATGGGCGTTATTGGGCGTGAACAAGCAGGAAGCACAGATTGAAAGACAATGGTGGCAGATGGACTGAGGGAAGTAACTTCATTTGCATGTGGGATGGACTCATATGTTGTATGTGTATAAAGACAGAGCCAGTGCTCTGGGAAAGTGTGTGTTCTGCGGACCATCTAGGCTTCTGATATGTTTGTATTAAAAGCCTATATTGAATTCACAAGTTCTTGTAAGTGTTATATTTTGTAACGATCCTCCAAGACAACACTCGGTAGCAGTGAACAACTCATCGCTGCTCATATTTTTAGTCTAAACACCCCTCAACTTGGACATACGCACCAAGTCCCCAACTATGAATTTAAAAATATATTTTTTCTTACGGCAAAGGGGGAACAAACCATACAGATTTTTAAAGACTTGAAAATAGTTTTCAGAAGAGACCTCGGAGGGCTTCATACATATACTCTTATGGCAGCTGTTGTTGTATCCCTTCACTAAAACTTGAACTATATCGATATATCTATGCGTGTGGTGAGCTGTAAAATATCGCCACATCCGCTCCTTCAGAGTTCTGTTAAAGCGTTCAACAACTGAAGCTTTCAAATCCAAGCCTGTAGCAAAATGTACTATATTGTGCTTCTTCATGAGTTTCTGAAAAGCATTATTAAAAAATTATTTTCCGCCATCAGTCTGCACTTTCTTGGGGGCTCCTCCATCCTTCAAGATGGGGCAGAGGTGACCCGGGCCTTTGACCCTGCTCTTATTTAAGCCCCTTACCAAATGCTATTTCAGAGAAAATATCTGTAACCGTTAGCATGTAGCGATTTCCATCATTTTTATCTGCAAGGACCTGCATGTCACATAGATCCGCCTTTCTTACAGGTTTATGGAGAGTATATGCATCCTGCTCTGATAACCACTCATTCACTTTAGAATCGCTTAATTAACCGGCTACCTGTTTCTTCGGCTATAGCTCTCTGTAAATGTTCCTTACCCCCATAAGACCCGGGGTTAGAGGGATTATAATAAATGTTTTTCAACATCTGCTCCGCCATCCTTCTTACCTCTCTGAGGTACAATAACGTTAATGAGCCACTTTCAAATAACGACAACATTTCATTTTCATTATAGAATATTTTATTTTATTCATGCATCAAGTATTACGTATACAGACAATTCAGGATTCTTTGCAGGATACATGTCCCAGTTTTCTCAACGATCACAGCATGCAACACCCTGTATATTTGGTTTTGATTTACAGACTTGTGTCGCTGAACTTTGAAAACACACATGTCCGATATATATGCATATAAACAACAAATATGATACACGTTACAATTAAATGGTGTTTCAAACAAGTAAAATCTTAGACAAAGTTGTTTCTAGTTCTTCAGAATCATCCACAACATGATTCATGATTTGTTCCATTTTCAGCACACGCTCTACATTAACCCAGGCACTGTGTGTTGT
Organism: Oncorhynchus kisutch; assembly: GCF_002021735.2. NCBI lineage: Eukaryota > Metazoa > Chordata > Actinopteri > Salmoniformes > Salmonidae > Oncorhynchus > Oncorhynchus kisutch. The sequence continues at coordinate 54,090 of NW_022263439.1, read as the reverse complement.
GTAGAACGATACATTGTTCACTTTATTTTCAATAATCTGATGCATAACATTTGTAAGTTCTCTCAAAAGAAGACATTTATTTAATATCTCTAACATCGTATACACAAAATGTCACTAGGTCTCTTGGGGTTTATTGAGCCAGAAAGTCATCACATCAGCCACAACAGCTTCCCGGTATTTATTGTCGTCCAACAGGGTGTGTCGGATTTCTTTGAGTTTATCATGGATGTAGATTGCCTCCTTCAGTTCATGTAGGAATGCCGTGGTTACCAAGTAAACTCTGGGGATAGACGGCACAAGACCCATAGACTCCAGGGCTCTGACCAGCGATGGTATAAACCTGCAGGACCACAGTCTTTTCACCAGCTCCTCAAATTGGTTGAAGAAGTAGTATCTTGGCGGGTCATATACGGCGCTTGCTGGGGTGATTGATCTCACAACCGATGCATTTCTCTCTTATATATTCTCCAATCACCACGTCTATCACTCTGTGGCTACAGAGGCCTTGATGGTGTCCACAAAAATAGTACTGACTATCCCATCAAACACGTCCTCAGGCTGTGTACATGCAGGGGGTGTCGCGGGTCTTGCCAGGGGGGGGGGGGGGGGGTAGAATGTTGGGCTGCCGGCATACGGTCCTTAGGGTCTGGCCCCCATGTCGTATCGGAGTCCTGGTATGTTGTATGAATATCCATGGTGTATGATGAAATTAAGAACTGGAGGCTTTAAGGGAACTCCTTTTATTGTTGAACCAGTCCTTTGGGTATCAGGGCGTGGTTAACGCAACCGCGTACTTAGTTTTCTTCGGAGGCTGTCCCTTCTGAGGATGTACCTTCTTGGGGCTCCTTTGAATCATAATCCTCAGGATTCGTATATATTATGCACTTCTTTACATGAACAATGCTCTGCCGCTGTTGGCTCTGTACAAAGAGAGCGTCCAACAGCTGGAACATTTTCAATTCCATTAGATCCCAAATTTGAAAAGGAATAAGCATGCGCAACCTAAAATCCCCACCATCACAAAATGTTTTGGTTGCGGGTTTCCTCGTTGCCGAAATAGAACTCCACGTAGCCACATGGAAGTCCATTCTTTCTTTGTATTTTCACCCTGTGAATTATTCTTCCTGAGGAGTCAGGGGCACCTTGAATAAGCTATACCCCTTGGTGATAAGGCTCAGTTCAGGACACACAACCTTGCGAAAAACCGTCCAGTCTTCAAGCCCGTAGTCTACTCCTAAAGTCTGGTCTGTATATTCTTCTCCTTCGGCTACCGTATAGAGGTTCACTCTACAGGCCAGGTAATCAAACCGATACCCCGATTGATGTCCATTAGACATCAGATCTTTCAGCGTAGTTGCGGGCGGTATTTGGGTTCTATACACACTTAGAAACTGCTTTTTTTGGCGCATCGTATATTGTGGCTTGATACTTGGCCCTTTCTCGATGTTTCAACCGAGGTCCTGCTTCCATTGTTACAGTCATCACAGCTTTGCCATTGATCACAAAATCCATGCTGATTTAAAAAATCTTGTTTAGTGTTCTGAGGACGCATGTCTTGTTCTGGGCTTTATTTATAAGGCGTCTGCCAACCCCAATACCCCAGGACATTCGTGTTTCATAGACAACAACCCTAAGGTCAATAAAACAGGGGGTGGGGGGGTCAAACTCTTTGAAATGGTCACCCCCCCCAGTTCAAAGAGGTCACTAGACATCAATCATCATGACAACTTCAAAGGCATTATATACATATTGTCGCACTCACTCCAAGGCGTGAGAACAGGAACAGGATGACCAGATATGGGCATAACCACGTGATCACAACTTGTCAGTTTTGGTGTGAGAGAGAATAAAGTAGACGGCACACGTCAGTAAAGAGAGACATTCTATAATGCTCCCTTTCCTCTGCATTGTTCTCTCACAGTGAGAAACTATAGGATTACAATAGTGTTCTACACTTTCTTCATTTGATCAAATTCAACGTTGCCAATTATTTAATGACATGAGAATTAAGTGGAGTGTCTAATCTTAGCTGGTCTGAGAGAACTGATGAGGCCTGTCCTTTATGTATACATTTGTGTCTTTTTAAATGACCTAATCTGTAGAACCTCTTCCCACAGTCAGTGCAGTAATAAGGCTTCTCTGAAGTGTGTATCCGTTGGTCTGTTTTTACATTGCCCAATTGGGAAAAACTCTTGCCACATTGAGAGCGGAAATAAGGCTTCTCTCCTTTGTCTTTTCTCTAATGACTTTTAAGCTCAGCTGGTGTTTTAACATTTCCTACAGTCAGATCAGTGGTAAGGCTCCTCTCGTGTTTCCCTTGGTGTCTTTTGAAATGGCACATTCAAGAGAAACACTTTCCACAGTCGGAGCAGGAGTAAGGCTTCTCTTACTCCTGAGAGAAACTCTTTTCAAAGTCAGAGCAGGAGTAAGGCTTCTCTCCTTTGTGTATACGTTCATGTTGTTTTAAGGTGCCCAGGTGAGAGAAATTCTTTCCACAGTCAGGGCAGAAGTAAGGCTTCTCTCCTGTGTGTATGCGTTCATGTTGTTTTAAGGTGCCCAGGTGAGAGAAATTCTTTCCACAGTCAGAGCAGGAGTAAGGCTTCTCTCCGGTGTGTGTTCTCTGGTGAACTTTTAGGTCAGTTGATGTTTTGAAGCATTTTACACAGTCAGAACAGGAGTAAGGCTTCTCTCCTGTGTGTATACGTTCATGTTGTTTTAAGGTACCCAGTTGATGGAAACTCTTTCCACAGTCAGGGCAGAAGTAAGGCTTCTCTCCTGTGTGTATGCGTTCATGTTGTTTTAAGTTGCCCAGGTAAGTGAAACTCTTTCCACAGTCAGAGCAGGAGTAAGGCTTCTCTCCTGTGTGTATACGTTCATGTTGTTTTAAGGTACCCAGTTGACGGAAACTCTTTCCACAGTCAGGGCAGAAGTAAGGCTTCTCTCCTGTGTGTATGCGTTCATGTTGTTTTAAGATGCCCAGGTAAGTGAAACTCTTTCCACAGTCAGAGCAGTAGTAAGGCTTCTCTCCTGTGTGTATACGTTCATGTTGTTTTAAGGTACCCAGTTGATGGAAACTCTTTCCACAGTCAGAGCAGGAGTAAGGCTTCTCTCCTGTGTGTATACAATCATGTTGTTTTAAGGTGTCCGGACGAGAGAAACTCGCCCCACAGTCATAGCAGGAGTAAGGCTTCTCTCTCGTGTGTATACGTTCATGTTTTTGTAAGGTGCACGGGCGAGAGAAACTCTTTCCACAGTAAGAGCAGGAGTAAGGCTTCTCTCCTGTGTGTATACGTTCATGTTGTTTTAAGTTACTCAGTTGAGAGAAACTCGCCCCACATTCAGAGCAGGAGTAAGGCTTCTCTCCTGTGTGTGTTCTAAGATGAAGTTTTAGTGATGTTGATGTTTTGAAGCATTTTCCACATTCAGAGCAGGAGTAAGGCTTCTCTCCTTTGTGTATACGTTCATGTTGTTTTAAGGTGCCCCATTCAGAAAAACTCGATCCACAGTCAGAGCAGGAGTAAGGCTTCTCTCCTGCGTGTAAACGCTCGTGTCTTTTTAGGTAGCCCAGTTGAGAGAAACTCCTTCCACAGTCAGAGCAGGAGTAAGGCTTCTCTCCTGTGTGCATATGTTCATGACGCTTTAAGTTGTTCCGATGAGAGAAACAAGCCCCGCAGTCAGAGCAGGAGTAAGGCTTCTTTCCTGTGTGTATATGTTCATGTTGTTTTAAGGTATCCCGACGAGAGAAACTCTTTCCACAGTCAGAGCAGAAGAAAGGCTTCTCTGCTCTGTGTGTTCCATGATGAACTTTTAGCGCAGTTGACGTTTTGAAGCATTTTACACAGACAGAGAAGGAGTAAGGCTTCTCTCCTGTGTGCATATGTTCATGACGTTTTAAGTTGTTCCGATGAGAGAAACAAGCCCCGCAGTCAGAGCAGGAGTAAGGCTTCTCTCCCGTGTGTATACGTTCATGTTTTTGTAAGGTACCCAGTTGAGAGAAACTCTTTCCACAGTAAGAGCAGGAGTAAGGCTTCTCTCCTGTGTGTATACGTTCATGTTGTTTTAAGGTACCCAGTTGAGAGAAACTCACCCCACATTCAGAGCAGGAGTAAGGCTTCTCTCCTGTGTGTTTTCTCTGATGAACTTTTAGTTTAGTTGATGTTTTAAAGCATTTTCTACATTCAGAGCAGGAGTAAAGCTTTTCTCCTGTGTGTATTTTTAGGTGTATTTTTAGCTTTGATAGAAATGGGAAAATCTCCTCACAATGTGTGCAGTGGTGAGACCCCTTTGCTATGTGATCTTCCTGTTGATGCTCTCTGGATATAGAGAATGTCTCAACATGGTCTCCTGTGTGAACAATATCAGAACAACCAGTCAATTGGTGTGATATACATGTCAATCAAATGTATTTTATGAAGCTCCTTTTACACAAGTTGTAACAAAGTTCTTTACAGAAACCAACCCGAAATCCCCAAAGAGCAAGCAATGCAGATGTAGAAGCACAATGGCCACGAAAAACTCCCTAGAAAGCAGGAACCTTGGAGGAAACAGAGAGGAACCAGGCTCAAAGGGGTGGCCGGTCCTCTTCTGTCTGTACCGGGTGACATATGTATTTATATCAGTAGGCTGTACAATACAGGGGAATAAAACTATTCTAAAAGTGGGTAAGAGATGAAAGCTAAAAAAAAGGGGCTTGTCATCCTCCACTCACTATAACAAGGGTTAGTAACGACACAGACTCATTTCATATCATCCTCCACTCACTATCACAAGAGTTAGTAACTACATAGACTCATTTCATATCAACATCCATTCACTAGAACAAGGGTTAGTAACTACACAGACTCACTTCATAGAACTTTAAAACACAGTTTGTCTACTTCACTTCTTTAGTCTACTCTCTGATCACTCCAGATAGCTCAGTTAATTAAACAAATGCTGGCAATACTGGTGTCAAACATGCACATCTCAGTAGCATGAAATAACATCTACCTTCTCATTGAACCAGTTCATCATGAAACAGCTCTACTGCAACTTTTCATACACAGTGGGAAGTTGGAATGAACAACAAACTTAGTTAGATAGAACCTGCTCTTACCATGATTAACAGATTTCCCAATCTTCTCCTCCTCTTCTTCATCTTTAATGTTGACATTCAGCTCCAGTGTTTGACTGCAGTCTTCCAGCTTCACTGATGCCATCTCTGGATCCTGCAGTGCAAACTGGGCCCCACTGTCACAATCAGGACCCAGTGACTGTGGGTTTGCACTCAGTGTGGAAGGAGAGAGGCAGGCTGGGTTTGTCATTACTGTTGATGTTACTGGCCTCAGACTTAATTCTAGTCCTGTAGTAACAATGAGAAACAGAAACAAAAGTTATTGTCTTGACAGTTCTGGCACTTTCTTTATTCTCTAAAAATATATTATATGTTCAATTATCTAATTCAGTGCTTGACTTGGACTGAAATGGGTGCTGGTACTGTTTATATTTAGGCACAGGAGCTCCACAATACTGTTGAGCTAATATTCTATTAGAGGAACTGCCACGACTTCCGCCGAAGTTGATCCCTCTCCTTGTTCGGGCGACGCTCGGCGGTCGACGTCACCGGTCTTCTAGTCATCGCCGATCCATTACATGCGCAGTATATTTAACCCTCTGTTTCCCACATGTATGTGTGCGTGTTAGTTCTATGTTGATGGCTGTATCTGATGGCTGGTATTTTGTTGCCGGGCTAAGTATCGCCCTCGTCTCATGCCTCTCAGGGAAGGCCCTGGAGTGGGCCAACGCCTTATGTGGGGGAAGAAGAAGCTTGTTGGACCACTTCGGGATTTCACCCGCCGCTTCCGGGCAGTCTTTGACCACCCGCCTGAGGGAACGTCTCGTACACCTGAGGCAGGGGACGAGGAGCGCACAGGAGTTTGTGATGGAATGACAGGGCCCTGATCGATCACTACCGGTGCAGTCTGCGCGAGGACGTCCGTCGGGAGTTGGAATGCAGGGACACCACTCTCACATTCAACCAGCTGGTGGACCTGTCCATCCGGCTGGAAAACGTGCTGGCTACCCGCGGACATCCAGATCGGGGTCTGTCAATTCCATCCCCCAGCACCACCGCCCATGGAGCTGGGAGATGCTGCACTTAGGGCGACCGGAGGCGGGGCCATTCCATGCACCATCTGTGGCCGCAGAGGGCACACTGCCGGTCGGTGCTGGGGCGGTTCCTCTGGGAGTCGAGGCAGCAGGCGCGAGGACGTCCGTCGGGACACTCTCGTGTCAACCCAGGTGATTAGGGGTTTCCATCGATGCTACTACAGTGGAAAGCCTAGACCAGGTCTCCACCGTGCGCATCCCCCCTGAATATACCGATTTGACTCAATTACCACCCCATCCACGGGGGGGGGGGGTTGTGCGATAAATCTCCTGTCGCAAGAGGAGACGGCGGCTATGGAAACATATGTTTCCGAATCTCTGGGGCAGGGGTACATTCGGCCCTCCACTTCACCTGCCTCCTCGAGTTTATTTTCGTGAAGAAGAAGGATAGAGGTGTATTGACTACTGAGGCATTAACCAAATCACTGTGAGGTATTTACCCGCTGCCTCTCATAGCCAGTGCGATCGAGTCAATGCACGGGGAACACTTCTTCACAAAATTGGATCTCAGGAGCGCTTACAATCTGGTACATATCCGGGAGGGAGAAGAGTGGAAGACGGCGTTTAGTACCACATCAAGCCATTATGAGTACCTTGTCATGCCATACGGGTTGATGAATGCTCCACCAGTCTTCCAATCCTTTATTGACAAGATTTTCAGGAACCTGCACGGGCAGGGTGTAGTGGTGTATATCGATGACATTCTGATTTACTCCTCTACACGCGCCAAGTATGTGTCCTTGGTGCGCAGGGTACTTGTACGACTGTTGGAGCATGACCTGTACGTCAAGGCAGAGAAATGCCTGTTCTTCCAGCAGGCCGTCTCCTTCGTAGGGTATCGCATTTCCACATCAGGGGTGGAGATGGAGAGTGACCGCATTTCAGCTGTGCGTAATTGGCCGACTCCCACCACAGTAAAGAAAGTGCAGCGGTCCACTTTTCATTTTCCATTTGTTTTGTCTTTGTTTTTTTCACACCTGGTTTCAATTCCCCCATTACAGATTCAGTATTTAACCCTCCGTTTCACACATACATACGTATCCGATGGCCGGTATTTTGTTGCCGGGCTTTGTATGAACGCCAGTTTATTCGTGGTACCGGTATATTTCACGGTATTGTTTCTATACCCGTGTTTTTTCGTGTATTAAATACCTTGTCCACGCATCTCAACTCTCCTGCGTCTGACTCCTTTTCACCAGTTACCCAAAGCCTTGACAGGAACATGAGCTCAAACAGTAGACATTTGAGGTGCCGGTTCTCTGCTCCAGTGAGCTCCTGTCCAAGTCAAGCACTGATCTAATTTCATAAGCATTGACAACAAAACACTAATTCATTCATATCACAAAGTACACACTTTAAAATTAGTCTACACAAACTAAGTGCACTTAAACTAAAGTAGATTTCCCCAATTCACATAAATGGCAAAAAAACATTTAGTAAAAGTTTAGTTAACCTGGTCTTCACTGTATTATTTTAATCAAAAACCAATTGTATTTCCCGTTCACACCATAGGAACATTTATAGATAAAGATAGAAGCAACTGAAGGTGTCTGACTATTAGTGCACATGTAGAAAACTGATGATCATTACATTAAGCTTCAAAACTGGAGTGTGACCATGAAATGGTCTCTCTGCACCAGCACTGAAGTCCGTTGGAGCAGACAGAGTGGACAGCTCCATTTTACCAGCTCGTGAATTTTACACAAAACCAATAACATGCTAAACAAACTCAGAAAACTCAAATAAATAGATTCTTTATTAAAACTACATTGAGGAAATTATGTACATTTATTCAGACAAACCAAAAGCTTCTAGCTATGTGAATTGTAAAATAGTTGATCACAATCACTCGGTTTCACACAAAAATAAAACATCTCTTTTATTTATTTAATTATTTTTTATAATGAGGCTGTAACAAAACGTGGGAAAAGTCAAGGGGTCTAAATACTTTCTGAATGGGAGAGGGGATACCTAGTCAGTTGTACAACTGAATGCATTCAACTGAAATGCAACTGTGTCTTCCACATTTAACCCAACCCCTCTGAATCAAAGAGGTGGAGGGGGGGGGGGGGGGCTGCCATAATCGACATTCACGTCTTCGGTGCCCCGGGAACAGTGGCTTAACTGCCTTGCTCAGGGGCAGAATAACATTTTTACCTTGTCAGCTCAGGGATTCAATCCAGCAACCTTTCCTCCACTCACTATCACAAGGGCACGACACAGACTCATTTCATAGAAAACACTGGCAGTTTGTCCACTTCACTTCTTTAGTCTCCTCTCTGAACACTCCAGACAGCCCAGTTAATAAAACAAATGCTGGCAATACTGGTGTCAAACCATGCAAGTGTCAGTAGTAGTGATGCACCGATATGACATTTTTTGCCCATTCCGATATTTTCCTTGACAAAAAAAAACAGCTACAGATACCCGATATTGACATTTTTTGCGGCCTTTTATGCATTTTAGTACAGTTAAATAGTTAACACACACACAAACACACACATGGACGCAGCAGTCAAAGGCACAGTATCTCAGTGCAAGAGGCGTCACTACAGTCCCCGGTTCAAATCCTGGCTGTATCACATCCGGCCATGATTGGGCGGCGCACAACTGGCCCAGCGTCGTCCGGGTTTGGCCGGGGTAGGCCATCATTGTAAATAAGAATTTGTTATTAAATGACTTGCCTAGTTAAATAACAGGTTACACAAACACAACAAAAAGTTATTTTGTTGGCATTTCCATATGTCCCCATTACCAGTAAAACATAATCAAAACCTATTTCCCCACTTACTTGCTGTGCTGTTTCCTTGTTCATTTGTTCTGTCGTTTCATTCTCAACCAGGATTTCTATGGAACGCCGTTTGGGTCTTTGCGTGTCAAAAAACAAGCTTGTTGACCAATCAGGACCTGAATATGACTGCCCGTCACAATAATATTACGCGTTCATATTTTAACGTAGTTATTACACATGGATTACACAATCACTCGAATTTCATATGTCAACGATTCATCAATACGTATGCTCTGATGCTGGTCATAAAAAAAGCTAGCTAACTCATGGATGCAAACAATGTTCTTCCCCAAAAACATCGCAAACCGGCATAATCTGTTTCAGTAGCTATAGTCAGGTAGTTAACTATATAGCTAGATATCATTATCTAAAATAGCCCTAATTTATAAGACGGTTCTTATTTGATTAATGGTGGTTGGACCCATCTATGTGAAACTAGCAACAATAAGGATTAGCCACAATAGTGGAATTTGCAGTTAGCCTTCAAAGTAAAGGTAGGGCATAATTCTACTATTTGTAATCATTTGCATCACTATCAATGACATACCTTTATTTTGAAAACAGCAAATTCAACTTTTGTGCTAATCCTTATTGTGGCTAGCTTCACAACACATAACCCGGTCCGGTCGAGCCTCACTAGCCAGATGAAGCTAGTTGGATGCTTATAACGGAAGCTTTGGGCAACAGGGTTAAGTAGCTGGCTAACTGTTTATTTTCATGAACAGAAATTCAATTTCAATAGGCGAACAACAAGTGGCAACCTAGCTATTGTTTTCAGGCTGGTTGTATTGGTGCTAACGTAAACTCACGTAAACTCGTACATCGCCTTGGTCCGTACAATTACCCTTATTTTAGCGCCCCAAAAGCGTAATACTTCCAGATCAACTGTAATGTCAATACCATTGTAATAGATAGATATTGTAGATATTTGACTGTAGATAATAGATATTGTCAATAGATCTGGAAGCTAAGCATTGACAACAAAACACGAGTTCATTCACAGACAAAGTATAGACTTTAAATTAGGCTACAGAACTTAATCTATAGTAGATTTCTGAATTGACATAAATGACTCAAAAAACATGTAGTACAAGGTTGCAGTATGTTTCAGGCAGCACTATGTACTATTTTCCTGAATAACCTTGTCTTCCCTGTATTATTTCAATCAAAAAACAATATTATTTCCGTTCACACCATAGTAACATTTATAGACAGACAGAAACAACTGAATGTCTCAATATTAGTACACGTGTAGAAAACTGATAATCATTACATTTATCTCCAAAACAGTAGTGCAACCGTAAAATGGTCTCTCTCTGCTGCACCCTCATTGCCTGCACTGAAGTCCGTTGATGCAGACCGAGAGGGAGCCGCCATTTTACGAGCTCGTGAATTTTAACGTTACACAAAACCAAAAACGACATGTTAAACGAACCCAGAAATCACAAATTATTTGATCCTTAATGAGATTACCTTGACGAGATGATATACATCCACTCAGACAAACCCAGAGTATCTATGTCAATTGTAAAAATTTAAAAAGTGATCACGTTCACTCACGCGGTTTGGCACATTTTTTTTTACCAAACGTGATAATAACTTGACGTATTTGTTACCTAGCATGTTATGACGTGTTCTTAAGATATTAAAACGTGCTATTACATACCAGTAGTAATACATTTGAAACGTACACAGAAGTTGTGGTCTCGACTGCACAATTCTGGCGTGTCCTTTGTTGTGAAGAATGATGTGCGCCTGCGTGGAATTTCCTGTTCCCCCACTACCAGTTTCTAAACCCAGAGACGCAAACAACGCGAGACTTCAGAGAACGCGTGTGAAGCGGACCAAGCCTGGGTTTGACAAGTCAATGAGAGAAGTTTACAATTTTGATACTTTTGCAGCGGCTAATGGGGATCCTAATAAATACCAAAAATATTCCGTCGGTACACACTTGAAACATGGCCATTATTTTATCAATTTCATAACTGCAGTGGTTTATTCACAATCGCTCTCACTGCGTATCTTACATATCGCAGCATCACATGAGTAGGCAGACACTGTTCACTCTTCCAACGAAACTCCAGATATAACACATTTTATCGGTGCCCTGCTCCAAAAAACAATGCTCTCTCCTTCTGCTCTTCTGAGACGCATGAAATCAAAACCACTACTGGTCACTGACTGACCCTACCTTTCCTAATGCCTCCTTTACCATCTTCCTGACCTCAAATGATCTCCCAACAATACATAATTGTTGATGAATCGCACTCCATAAGAAACCGATGTTAATTTACAACTTTTGGCCAATTGCTCAATTTTTCGTCGTCTCCGTCTTCCATTCAATTCATTCTTACCAATTTTACTCAACTTGGAGCCACCAGACTCGAACAGCACTTCGGCTTCGCCATATTTCCCTACCCAAAACCAGACACACCACGCTACCGACTAACTCCTGCATGTAGAATCCTGCATTGAAAAAAGCCAACATCTACAGGTTAAATGGGAATTTCTCACTGGCTTTGCCATTTTCAGCTATATCAGGTCAAATCAAATCAAATGTATTTATATAGCCCTTCTTACATCAGCTGATATCTCAAAGTGCTGTACAGAAACCCAGCCTAAAAACCCAAACAGCAAGCAATGCAGGTGTAGAAGCACAGGTGGAGATTATAACAGAACATGGCCAAGATGTTCAAATGTTCATAAATGACCAGCATGGTCGTATAATAATAAGGCAGAACAGTTGAAACTGGAGCAGCAGCACGGTCAGATGGACTGGGGACAGCAAGGAGTCAAGCAAGGTCAGGTCCATCCATCATGGACTTTATTTCGCCCAAAATTGTCCGTCTGTTTTGATCCAAATATAGCTAATGTTTGTATACTCCATGTTTCATATGTTGGTCATTTTTGCTACCATTTTCTCTCCGCTTACTCTTGTAATTAGTATGTCCAGATGTAACAAATGTAATTATGACCTCAGCTAATGTAGTCATGTACATTAACTTAATGTAATCATTGGCATGTTGTTTTGCCCAGAAGCAACAAATACACTAGATTACATCATCTCTACATCCTGTTAATGTAATCATTGTTCCTATGTTTTCTCAGTATACATGACATTAACTCCCGCTTTAGCGGGGTGCGCGCAGGCGACGCGAGCGGTTTAGCCAGCCTGTAATAACCCAGTAACTCGGTAGTGAGTTGTCATGTCTAAATGTTGATATTTAACCCGAACCCAGTAATAACCATAGTAAGTCACATGAATAGACATCAAAATCACTCAACCATCCTAACATAATACATCATGTAATGGTCTTATTTAGTGTTCAATTTCAACTGAACCATGATCATATATGTCATTTGTTTGTCTTCTCAGGTCTTACAGCAAGTAAAAATGTATGAACTAAAACATTTAGTCATTACCACCAGATTCTGTCCTTACCATCACAGTTCATTATGTGGTAGTAATGACGTGGTGGGAATAACAATTTTACGACATTTGGTCATAAATAGCAGGGATTCTAGCATGCTAACTCCAGTTGAACAGCTAGCATACAATGTACCCTAAATACACATAATTAAAACAATTTCAAAAATTAACATAATTTGATGAAATTATAGCCTATTTAGTAATGACCAAATAGACTCCATGACATCCATGTGCTCCACTGTCACTATTCATATCCATGGACACACAATCTAGTAGTCCTAATAAGGGCAACATACCAAAGAGCACACCAAGCTAAACATAAGTACAAAGGCCAAAGACATAGGCCCATAGGACAGCTGGACATATATTATTTTTAGGACATGAAAGGGTCCCGCCACCATTATAACCTAACCGAAAGCAGATATGGGCGTTATTGGGCGTGAACAAACAGGAAGCTTAATTAAACTTGGCACCACACGTCCCGCTAGGGCACCTCCCCCCACTGCTCAACTGACATAGTAGCACACAGAACGCAAAAAATATTCTTAGAAATATTTAACCTCCACACATTAACAAGTCCAATAGCTCAAATGAAAGATAAACACCTTGTTCATCTAGCCACCAAGTCAAATTTCTAAAATGTTTTACGGCGAAAACATAGCACATATTTATGTCAAACCACCACCAAAGATAGGCTAATTTACATAGCCATTTTGTAGAACAATAGATGCAATCACAAAAGCAGGATTAAAAGTAAAATAATTCACTAACCTTTTGAAAGTCTTCATCAGATGACAGGAATAGGACATGTTATACAGTACATTTATGTTTTTTTCAATAATATGCTAATTATATCCATAAATCACAGTTTACATAGAAGGTCATGGCTAAAAAATGCTACAACAATGCCTGGAGAAATTATGGTAACTCTGCCAGATAACAGAAATACACATCATAAACGTTGACTAAATATACATGTTCTACATATACTTAGAAAGATACACTTCTTCTTAATAAAACAGCTGTGTTACATTTATTTTTAACTTTACAGATTTCGTTCACTAGGCTATAATGTGAGTCGGCGCTCAGGAATTAGCATTTTGGCTCCTCCACAGAAACCCAAATTTAACACATAAATGTTCCCTTACCTTTGCTGTTCTTCCATCAGAAGACCTGGAAGGGTTTATACTTACCAAAAACAGCTTTAGTTTTGAAGTCTGTGTCTTTCGGTTATCAAACACGACATATTTCGGTTGAAATGCAGCCAAAAAGTAAAGTTAGTTCGCACCAAAACGTCGAAATTACATATTATATGTCGACTAAACTTGTCAAACTTGGTTCAGAACACAGCGTTAGCATGCTATATAGCTTCACCGCAATTCTCAGGACAAAGAGAAACACACGCATCGTTTAATCAATCTTGGAAGAAAGACAGAATGCGCGTCAGAGTAACCTGTTTTCCAGCGCGACCGAAAGGTTTCGGCCCCTCATTACTCTCGTGAGCGCGCGATTCACACAATGAGAAGCCCCATTGAAAGCGGACACCGCGCTGAAGGCATAGGAGCTGTTCCCAGGACTGTAGGTGCTTGGGAAGGGTGGGGGCGATGACTTCAAAGTTGGGCCAACTTTTTGGATGACAAGAGAGAGTTTGGGAGAATGAGTGCCCTGAGAGTTCTGCTTTACTTACAGACATAATTTAAACGGTTTTAGAAGCTTTAGAGTGTTTTCTATTCAATAATATATATTATATGCATATATTAGCAATTTTTTACAGATTTTTTCTCTGTTTACTATGGGCATGCATTTCACCAACGGGGGCAGTATTCTGCCCTAGCCTTAACAGGTTTTAAACTAAAAGGTAATGGTGGCAGATGGACTGAGGAAAGTAACTTCATTTGCATGTGGGATGGACTCATATGCTGTATGTGTATAAAAGCAGAGCCAGTGCTCAGGGAAGTTGGCTGTTCCGTGGACCAGCACGGCTTATGATATTTTGTATTAAAAGCCTTTATTGAATTCATAAGTTCTTGTAAGTGTTATATTTCTAAGACGATTTTCCACCACATACTCCAGCCACCCAAGTCATAGACTGTTCTCTCTGCTACCGCACGGCAAGCAGTACCGGAGCGCCAAGTCTAGGTCCAAGAGGCTTCTAAACAGCTTCAATCCCAAGTCATAAGACTCCTGAACAGCTAATCAAATGGCTACCCAGACTATTTGCATTGCCCGCCCCTTATTTTATGTTGCTGCTACTCTCTGTTATTATCTATGCATAGTCACTTTAATAACGCCACCTACATGTACATATTACCTCAATTACCTTGACTGGGAATGACAGTCAAGTGCCCCCGCACATTGACTCTGTACCAGTACCCCCTGCATATAGCCTCGCTATTGTTATTTTACTGCTCTTTAATAATTTGTTACTTTTATTTATTATTTTTCTTCTTAAAACTGCATTGTTGGTTAAGGGCTTGTAAGTAAGCATTTCACTGTAATGTCTACACCTGTTGTATTCGGCGCATGACATAAAATTGGATTTGATCACCCATATTCATCGTACTTCTCCAATTTCAAACCAGTATGTCTTCTTTGTAACGAGACTGTTGCTGTTTGCAAAGAGTTCAATCTGAGATGTCATGATGAATCTAAGCATGGTACATTCAGAAGTAGATGTTCCACCCCAGACATGAGGCTGGAGTCTGATGCAGAAAGGAAGGTGAGCCTAAGGAGAGAACACCCTGTGTGCTTTACAGTGGTGATTTTAGCATGTACATATTTTATTGTTATCTAACATTTATTTAACTAGGCGGTTCTTATCGACTTACACAAATCCACAAGGAGTCAGTAGAAACCATATTTGTTTAAGCAAGTCAGCCATATCAGATATGTTTTTTAAAAAGGCAGTAAATGAGGGCGAATTAGCTGCCAGACGAGGCTCCTGTGGCTGATAGCCAGGTGCAGCGGTGGTAAGGATTCACTCCAAGATGCTGAAAGCAAAGCTCTAGCATTATGTTGGACTAACTAAAATTCTGTTATAAATGGTTTATTTGAGCTGTTCTTGCCATAATATGGACTTGGTATTTTACCAAATCTTCTGTATACCACCCAGTGGCGTAGCTTCAGCCGGTGTGGTTGCACCAGGGCCCGTGTCGTACATGAGCCCGGTGACGGGCCCGGATCTGCGGAGCCACAGGCCCCCTATGTAATTTTAATTCCACCCTACCATACCAAATACTAATTGTTGACACGAGTCCATCACACCGATTACTTCTTTAATTTAGGCCATATGATAAATGATCTCACTGATGGTTTCACCAACAAAATGTTTTTTTTGTCACTACATGTCAGCATGATATTTTAGTGTATTGATGACAATACCTCTAATTCATTTGCTAAATAAATCATATTATTCAATACCATGTTAAGATAATGAAATGCATTCTGGGATTCATTGTGCAAAAATACTCTCCAAAGCGTTGTTGTTTCTGTCATCGTTTAAAGCAACAGTTGAGCTAGCTATCAAGAGACAACGGGCAAAAGAAAAATAAAGAGAGAATGTCGAGAATAGAAAATTACGGATTTAAAAATCAGCAATGTATCAACACAAAAGTGGAGACCAAAAGAGCAAGGATCAAAAATGAGAAAGGAGGAGAGGAGGTATCAAATTAGTTAAATTAGATTCCTTTTTCAAATGCAGTTCAAGTGCAGCCATTGCTAGCACAAGCAATGTAGCAGGACCAGAAGAGGATGTAGGTTTATCATCACCAGCAGCAGCTTTTAGCGTGTGAAGTGAGCCAAGGCCGAGCTGTTCCATCATACCAGAAGAAGCAACTTTGACAGAGGAGGATACAGGTTGTCAGGTATCGGCGGATACGACCCTCAGCACAAGCCAGGCCGGACAAGCTATCCCCGGGCCGGGCAGGGAGGAAGAGGATCAGGGCGAGGCTAGAATCGTGGTGGCTGAGGAAACAGGTGGAAGTGGGACAGACAACATTTTTACCTATCCAACTGACAGGGGGCATTATGCAACAAATGTGGATCCAAAGGCGGGATTTCCAACAATACCAGATCAATAATGTGGGAGTTGGCTCTAATGAGTTCGCAAATGTAATTGTTCAATTTAAATAATGTTCCCTGAAATATTTTAAAACAATTACTGGTGATTCTTCACCACCAGAGGTCACTGATAACACAAGCTGAAATCACATGGGATTCCCGCACGGCACGGGATTTCACTTTGAACAACGGGGAAAACAAAAATGGCTGCTCCCCCTTGTTAGTTTAGCATTTGGTGCAATGCTTAGCTTCACTTGTGCTGGAAAGTGAGACTCCGCACAACAAAAGTCCCCTCCAACAAGAGAACGAGTTTACTAAGTGACGTCTCACGTTGAACCTTTCAGCAATATTTTTTGCGATTAACCGGAACGTGCGGAAAACACAAATACGCCGTTGGTCTACTCGCATCAATGAAAACGCGAGACAGAGATAATTACTAACTTGGTCAAGCCAATATCTACTCACATTTTAATCGGCTGGCCCTATGTCCACACTCGAGAAATGAATTATGACCAAGTCTACTCGTTCCTGAACGCCATAGACAGAAATAACACTACATTGGGCCCAACTAGTACTTTTCTCATAATGCCTGCATCGGCTGGTACATATGCCCCAGCTCATAGCATTCAGTAAATCCCCTACACACTGATTTGTGTCAGATATACAACACGAGTCAATCTCGCTACACTAGTATCTGGGTGAAAAAGAAAAACTACACACACGCCACTCTCAACAATAATCCTGATTGGTGTATGAGTAACTTGCTACACAATTCCTATGGACTGAATTCAACAGTGAGGCCTAGTTTTATCTTAGATTCCTCGCACGGGGGCATCAATATGACGTGACGTTATTGTTAATGTGATGACATGCTATTTATCGAATAATTAACTGTTTATTATTACGTGATTAAATAAATCCTGTAACAATTAACTCTAACCTGAAGCACCATGGGAAAAGCTTGTTTAATGAGTTACCGTTTCACAAATTAACTCAAAGGTTATATAGATTTCATAGCAGTCACCAATTAATTCATTTCCGTCTCATTCTGAATGTCACATAATTAGTAAATCTGCACAAACCCGGGTCTCACTAATTATGCCGTACCACACAAATTTAGTTGATTATTTATTTACTAACCAGTTAAATGATAACATAAGATAAATATACACAAACAGTCTAGGTTATTGGTCAAAACTTCATACAATGGCAACAGGCCCCTAGTGGACCAACACAAGATGGAGTTTTACAGAGAGAAAGAGAGAAATTCCACACTTGGATACATTTGTAAACTATGCTTAGTTTCAGCCCTCTTATGGGTAAAAAGTGTAATGTATGTATTTATGTGTTGAAGGTCTCTGTTGGGTATCTCTTTGTGGGTCGAGTTCCGCTTAGTGGGAAAAGTTTGGCCAACGCCCTGTTCATTCGTCTTCAGTTGTTAGTCTCTGATTTTCCAAACAATGTCACAATATCCTTTCTCTTAGTTGTCAGTTTCCTTGCACTCGTTCTGTGAGAGTGGGCATCTGAGGAGGCTAATCAGCCGTGTCGATGCTCCCGGCGTGGGCAAGAGGGCCCTGTAGACAACCGGTGACTTGAAAAGAATAGCCGGATGGTTCTGCTTAAATTCAACTTCCTAGATACAGTACTTAGAATAGCTACTCCACCATAAACTTGATTGTTCAGAGATTTACTTTGTCTTCAACCTCGTGTTGCGTTTCGGGGTCACGACTAGTCGTAGACCTCAGCTGCAGCGCGTGGTCAACTTATACCCTGGAGTAGAAAGGGGCATTTCCATCTTTATGACACACTCTCTGGGTTCCCTGGGGCGTAGCTAGTTACAAGGTATTATGATTCTCTATGATCTCGTTTAGACAACTAAAATCAGTCCTATCATCACCAAAACATTATCTTTCATATGCATATTTTCTACACAAAGTATGTCAAATCACATTATGAAAACTCTTCAAGTTAATGTTTTCGTTATAACATCCTCAACTAACTTTTAAGAACATCATAAAATAGACATTCATTTTCATATTCCATCCATCATTGTTTCCACCATTTGGCTGATCAAATATACATGTCCCAAAGTCCATTTATTTGATGTTGTGTAGTTTTGGGCTGTAAACTCTTCCTAAGGCACACAGACATTCCAGTCTCTCACATTAGAGAACAGAATGGAGTTGGGCTGTTGCATTATAATTTATGATGGGCGTGAGGTCATAAACCCCCCCATCAATCCCTCTATACTTCTCCCCGTCTTCGGTAGGGAGAGATATCTCTGTAGAACCGAGATCCACTGTAACCTGATCCTCACAGGACCATCATGACAATCCCCCTCTGGTGGGTTCAACTTGGAAGGATCCTGCATTTTGCAACCCACCATAAGAATGACCATCGAACGTCAACAATTGTATTTACACAATGTGGGCCATTGGTTTGTGAGAATATGAATGGGATCAAATTTGGTTCATATATAGACACCATATCATTTAAAACAGTTTGTTTAATTTAAAACTATACACAAGAGAAGATGTTTCACAGAACAAATTAATGTACAAACATATCAATTAACTTCAACAGTTATTAAAATAAATTAATCAATGACTAAAACAATGAATCTAGCATTAAAAAACAATTGAATAAACACTAGTCAATTCATAGCCTGTCCATCATTAAACAAAACGTGTTTGGTAATATCAAAATAATCCACCGAAACTAATGCTAAAAACTGATCATCGCATCATCTTTATCTGATACAGTGCATTCAAAAAGGGTTCAGACCCCTGGACCTTCTCCACCTTTTGTTGCTTTACAGCATTATTCTAAAATGTATTAAATCGTTTTTTCCCTCATCAATTGTTAGGCATTTTATGAATAATGACTAAACAATATCTACATTTAAATAGAACTATAACTAATTAAACTCTACTCTGTTTTACAATATCTGATGAATAATGTTAGTTCCTAAGAAAGAGGTTATGTAGCATGGATAAGGGGTAATTGGAAATGATAACCATTGTGTAGGAATGAATGTGTGTGTGTCTTTAAGTAAGCAGAGGGTCATTAACCTGTTTGAACCGACTCAACTATAACTCTGTGGCGATCAAATAAGACAGCGAGAGCCTCTCCAGGTTTTCCGCTATCTGGAACTGTCTACTAGGTAGTGACAGATAATGGTGAGACTTCAGAAGTTAATCTAGATATAGTGTGTAATCGAGTGTGCGCTAGTAGCTTGGAATGAACTTTTGAACCTGCTTTGTCCTGGTCGAGAGGAGGAAATACATTTTAAACCCTATGACATCATAGGTTTATATAAGCTGTTATACATGGTTCTATGGACAGCACGCTCCGAGAATAAATGCTATTGGCTAATTTTTGATAGACTGGTCCCTGTCTATTTTATTAAAATAAGGATCTTACAAATTCTTAGAAACCGACAGTGATTTTAATTGAATTGGTTAATGAACACATATAGGAATTGTAAAATTCCCATGACATCAATCTACACAAAACACCCCAAAATTACAATGTAAAAACAGTTTTTTTTGCAAACATTGTCTTAGCTGTGTGCTTAGGGTCATTGACCTGTTGGAAAGTGGACCAGTGTGAGGTTCTAAGAACTGTGGAGCAGGTTTTCATCAAGGATCTCTCTGTACTTTGCTCCGTTCAACTTTTCCCTCGATCCTGACTAGTCTCCCAGTCCCTGCCGTTGAAAAACATACCCACAGCATGATGCTGTCACCACCATGCTTCACTATGCTCTGACATGCACTGTCAACTGTGGGACCTTATATAGACTGGTGTGTGCCTGTTTGAATTGAATTTACCAAGTGGACTCCAATCAAGTTGTTGAAACATCACAAGGATACTTAATGGAAACAGCATGCACCTGAGAACAATTGAGTCTCCATAGTAAATGGTATGAATACTTATTTATTATTTGCCCCCAAAAAATCAAAAACTGTTTTCAATTTGTCATTATGGGCTTTGTGTGTAGATTGAGGAATTTTTGTAACAAAATGTGGAAAAAGTCCAGGGGTCTGAATAATTCTTTGGCACCGAGTATACAAAACATTAGGAACACCATCCTAATATTGAGTTGCAATCCCCTTTGTCCTCAGAACAGCCTCAATTCGTCAGGCCATGGACTCCACATGGTGTGGAAAGAAACCCACAGGGATGCTGGGCCATGATGACTCCAATGCTTCCCACAGTTGTGTCTGGTTGGCTGGGAGTGGACGTCTACTCTGAATAGCTCGTTCCATCTCCTCCCACAGATGCACAATTGGATTGAGATCTAGTGACTTGGCAGGCCACTGCAGTAAACTGAATTGCCTGTCATGGGTCCCATGGAACCATTCCTGGACAAGCCTTGGGGCATAATCCTGCAGAAAACATTAATTTGCAGCTGGATACATTGCTGCCATAAAGGGATGGACCTGATTGGAAATGTTTAGCCATCCTGTGGTATTAATACATTGCTCCACAATTATCAAGGGGCCCAATGTGTACCATGAAAACACACCCCACACCATCACTGCCAGCCTGCAATGCTGACACACGGCATTGATGCATGTACTCATGGTTTTCTCCATAGCCTAGTCTTCCCATCAGCATGACACAGCAGGAAATGGGATTATCTAGACCAGCGGTTCCCAAACCGTTTATAGTCCCGTAACCCTTCAAACATTCAACCTCCAGCTGCGTACCCCCTCTAGCAACAGGGTCAGCGCGCTCTCAAATATTGTAAGCCTGTCACACACATACACACACTATATGATACATTTATTAAACATAAGAATGAGTGTGAGTTTATCACTTCACACGAGCCTGGCTATAGGACTAGGGCACAAATAATCATAATAATCCATTTGGCTCTTTATTTAGCAATTTTACATATAAAACCTTACTTGCTCATTGAAAATGGTGAATAACTCACCACAGGTTAATGAGAAGGGTGTGCTTGAAAGGATGCACATAACTCTGCAATGTTGGGTTTTATTGGAGAGACTCTCTGTCTTAAATCCTTTTTCACACAGTCTGTGCCTGTATTTAGTTTTCATGCTAGTGAGGGCCGAGAATGTGGTTCCAAAGGGCATCAGTGTCTTAACAGCGCGATTTGCCAAGGCAGGATACTCTTGAGCGTAGCCCAATCCAGAAATTTGGCAGTAGGTTCTGATTCAATTACATTTTCACAGAACCGCATGTTGCAATTTTGATGAGGCTCTTTTGTTCAGATATTGGTAAGTGGACTGGAGGCAGGGAATGAAAAGGATAACAAATCTAGTTTGTGTCATCCGTTTCAGGAAAGTACCTGCGTATTTGCACACCAAACTAACTCAGGAGCTTCGCTAGATCACATTCAACATTTTCCGTAAGCTTGAGTTCATTTGCACACAAAAAAATCATACAATGATGAAAAGACCTGTGTGTTGTTCATGTTAACAAAGTTCCCAATTTTCACTGTAGTGCCCAAAACATCTTTCAAGCTGTCAGGCATTCCCTTGGCAGCAAGAGCCTCTCGGTGGATGCTGCAGTGTACCCAAGTAGTGTCGGGAGCAACAGGTTGCACGAGCGTTACCACTCCACTATGTCTCCCTGTCAAGGCTTTCGCGCCATCAGTACAGATACCAACACATCTTGACCACCTAAGTCCATTTGATGTCACAAAACTGTCCAGTACTTTTTGAAGATATCCTGTTGTTCTGGTTTCCAGAAGAGGATGTCTTCCTCAATTGACCCGCCAAAAACGTAACAGACATACAGTGGGGAGAACAAGTATTTGATAACCTGCAAAATCAGCAGTGTTTCCTACATAGAAAGCATGTAGAGATCTGTATTTTTTATCATAGGTACACTTCAACTGTGAGAGACGGAATCTAAAACAAAAATCCAGAAAATCACATTGTATGATTTTTAAGTAATTAATTTGCATTTTATTGCATGACATAACTTTTTGATACATCAGAAAAGCAGAACTTAATATTTGTTATAGAAACCTTTGTTTGCAATTACAGAGATCATACGTTTAAGAAAATTGAAATGATTCATACTTTTAGTTTTAATACTTAAGTATATTTACAACCAAAAACTTTTACTCAAGTAGTATTCTACTTGGTGACTTTCACTTGAGTTACTCTTGCCACATTAAGAGCAGAAGTAAGGATTCTATCCTGTGTCTGTTCTCTGATGAACTTCTAGCTGACCTGATGTTTTGAAGCATTGTAATCAGTCAGAGCTGGATTAAGTCTACACTCCTGTATGCATACGTTCATGTCTTTTTAAGGGGCCCGGTTGAGAGAAAATCCTTCCACAGTCAGAGCAGGAGTAAGGCTTCTCTCCCGTGTGTATACGTTCATGTTGTTTTAAGGTGCACCGTTGGGAGAACCTCACCCCACAGTCAAAGCAGGAGTAAGGCTTCTCTCCTGTGTGTGTTCTCTGGTGTACTTTTAGCTCAGTTGATGTTGTGAAGCATTTTACACATTCAGAGCAGCGGTATGGCTTCAGTCCTGTATGTCTACATTTATGTGTTTTTAAGTTGCACAGTAGAGAGAAACTCTTTCCACAGTCCGAGCAGGAATAAGGCTTCACTCCTGTATGTATATGTTCATGTGTTTTTAAGTTGCACAGTAGAGAGAAACTCGTTCCACAGTCAGAGCAGGAGTAAGGCTTCTCTCCTGTGTGTGTTCTCTGATGAACTTCTAGATGAGCAGATGTTGTGAAGCATTTTACACAGTCAGAGCAGGAGTACGGCTTCTCTCCAGTGTGCAATCTCCGATGAACTGTCAGAGACCCTGCTGTTGTGAATCTCTTCCCACAGTCAGAGCAGGGATACAGATTCTCTCCTGTGTGTATTTTCAAGTGTATTTTTAGCTTTGATAAAATTGGGAAAAGCTCCTCACAATGTGGGCAGTGGTGAGACCTCTTAGCTCTGTGATCTTCCTGCTGCTGTTGCTCTCTGGATGTAGAGAATGTCTCAACATTGTCTCCTGTGTGAACAACATCAGAAGAACCAGTCAGTTGATGTGATATACATGTCAATAATATGTATTTTATGTAGCCATTATTACATCAGCAGTTATCACAAAGTGCTTAACGGAAACCCAGCCTCAATCCCCAAAGAGCAAGCAATGTAGATATAAAAAGCACAGTGGCCACGAAAAACTCCCCAGAAAGCAGGAACCTAGGAAGAAACGTAGAGAGGAACTAGGCTCAAAGGGGTGGCCAGTCCTCTTCTGTTTGTACCGGGTGACATACACGGCTCAAAAAAATAAAGGGAACACTTAAACAACACAATGTAACTCCAAGTCAATCACACTTCTGTGAAATCAAACTGTCCACTTAGGAAGCAACACTGATTGACAAGGAGGAGGAGATCCCTCAGGAGACCATCCGCCACCTCATCAGGAGCATGCCCAGGCGTTGTAGGGAGGTCATACAGGCACGTGGAGGCCACACACACTACGGAGCCTCATTTGGACTTGTTTTAAGGACATTACATCAAAGTTGGATCAGCCTGTAGTGTGGTTTTCCACTTTAATTTTGAGTGTGACTTCAAATCCAGACCGCCATGGGTTGATAAATTTGATTTCCATTGATAATTTTTGTGTGATTTTGTTGTCAGCACATTCAACTATGTAAAGAAAAAAGTATTTAATAAAAATATTTCATTCATTCAGATCTAGGATGTGTTATTTTAGTGTTCCCTTTATTTTTTTGAGCAGTGTATGTATTCATATCAATAGGCTGTACAACACAGGGGAATACAACTATTCTAAAACTGGGTAAGAGATGAAAGCTAAAAAGGGGCGTGTCATCCTCTACTCACTATCACAAGAGTTAGTAACTACACAGACTCACTTCATATAACTATAAAACACTGGCAGTTTGTCTCCTTCACTTCTTTAGTCTACTCTCTGATCACTCCAGATAACCCAGTGAATAAAACAAATGCTGGCAATACTGGTGTCAAACCATGCAAGTTTCAGTAGCATGAATTAACATCTACCTTCTCAATGAAACAGTTCTACAGCAACTTTTCAGACACAGTGGGAAGTTGGAATGAACAACAAACTTACAACCTGCTCTTACCATGAGAAAAAGATGTCTCTATCTTCTCCTCCTCTTCTTCATCTTTAATGTTGACATTCAGCGCCAGTGTTTGACTGCAGTCTTCCAGCTTCACTGATGCCATCTCTGGATCCTGCAGTGCAAACTGGGCTCCACTGTCACAATCAGGACACAGTGACTGTAAGTTTGAACTCGGTGTGGAAGGAGAGAGGCAGGCTGGGTCTGTTCTCACTGTTGATGTTACCGGCCTCAGACTAATCTGAGTCGGCCAGTAGTAATAAAGAGAAACAGATACAAAAGTTAGTCTTGACAGTTCTGGCACTTTCTTAATTCTCTAAAAATAGTGTTTATATTTAGGTGCAGGAGCTCAACAATACTGTTGAGCTAATATTCTATAAGAGGAACATGAGATCAAACAGTAGACATTTGAGGTGATGGTACTCAGCTCTGATGAGCTCCTGTCCAAGTCAAGCACTGATCTCATTTCAATAGATCTGGTAGCTAAGCATTGACAACAAAACATACATTCATTCACATTAGACAAAGCATACACTTTAAATTAGGCTACACAACTCTAAAAGCACTTAATCTATAGTAGATATCCTGAATTCACATAAATGACCAAAACAAATGCAGTGCAAGGGTGCAGTATGTTGTAGGCAGCACGATGTACTACTTTCCTGAATAACCTTGTCACTGTATTATTCCAATCAAAAACCAATAGTATTTCCGTTCACACCATAGTAACATTTATAGATAAAGATAACTTGATATGTCTGAATATTAGTACACATGTAAAAAAACTGATAATCATTACATTTAGCTCCAAAACAGTGGTGAAACCGTAAAAGTGTCTCTCTGCTGCACCCTCACTGCCTGAACTGAAGTGTGTTGATGCAGACCGAGTGGAAACCGCTATTTTACCATCTCGTGAATTTTACACAAAACCAAAAACGACATGTTAAACGAACCCAGAAATCTCAAATAAATTGATCATAAATAAAAATTACCTTGACGAAATTATATACATCCCCTCGGACTAACCTAAAGTCTCTATGTGACAATTTATCACGTTCACTCACACGGTTTGACACAAAACATAGCACATAAAACCTTTATCAAACGTGATAATACCTTGACGTAGTTGTTACCTAGCATGTTATGACATGTTCTTTCGATATTATAACGTGCTATTACATACCAGTAGTAATAC
Organism: Oncorhynchus kisutch; assembly: GCF_002021735.2. NCBI lineage: Eukaryota > Metazoa > Chordata > Actinopteri > Salmoniformes > Salmonidae > Oncorhynchus > Oncorhynchus kisutch. Next base: position 28,377 of record NW_022263439.1, on the reverse strand, counting down.
ATTTGAAACGGACACACAGAAGTTGTCGTCTTGACTGCACAATTCTGGCGTTTCCTTGATTGCGAAGAATGATGCGCGCCTGCGCGGAACTTCCTGTTTCCCCACTACCAGTTTCTAAACCCAGAGACGTAACAACGCGAGACTTCAGAGAACGCTTCTGAAGCAGACCACGCCTGGGTTTGACAAGTCAATGAGAGAAGTGAACAATTCTGATACTTTTGCAGCATTTAACGGGGATCCTAATAAATACCAAAAATATTCCGTCGGCACACACTTGAAACATGGCCATTATTTTATCAATGTCATAACTGCAATGGCTTGTTCACAATAGCTCTCACTGCGTGATACCTACCACAGCATCACAGGTAGCCTAGTTATTAGCGTAAGAGCGGGGCAAGTAACCGAAATGTTGCTGTGTCGAATCTTCGAAATGACACGGTAAAAATCTCTCTCTCTGAACAATGCAGTTAACCCACTGTTCCCTGGTAGGCCGTCATTGTAATTTAACATGTGTTTGTAAATGACTTGCCTTGTTAAATAAAGTTTTTTTTTTTTTAATCACATGAGTAGGCAGACCGATGTAAAGTTCGTTTTATATTCATTCATTCGCCAAAAGCCTTTTAAAATGGCAAAAATCAATAACTAATTCATTGATTGTCACATGAAAATAGATATGGTTTACTCTATAAATGTCTAGCATACTTTTACAACCTCTGTTTTGAGTAGAATTTCCAGTTGACTAGATAGAAATACATAAAAATCTATCAAATGTCATTTAAAACTGTATAAAACAATAACTAATTCACCGTTTGTTACAGATCTATTGAAATCACAGAAACATGATTTATTCTATAAATGTCTAGTATATAGTCTAGTAGATTGTCGCAAAAGAAAAAAACGTGTTATAAGACGAGACAAAAACGTCAAGACAGGAGAGAGAAAGGTACGTTTTCCATTGAATTTGTTTCGCTTTCTTTTGGGATACATGAATTCTGCTGCACGAGGAAGTTAGCATTTTGGCCTGCTAGCTAACTGCAGTGCCATAACCGTAGCTAGGTAACGTTAGCTGGCGTTATTGTTAGGCCTGCTAACTAGTTACCATATCACCATATCACAAACGGTGAATTAGTTATTGTTTTATACAGTTTTAAATGACATTTGATAGATTTTTATGTATTTCTATCAAGTCAACTGGAAATTCTACTCAAAACAAAGGTTGTAAAAGTATGCTAGACATTTATAGAGTAAACCATATCTATTTTCATGTGACAATCAATGAATTAGTTATTGATTTTTGCCATTTTAAAAGGCTTTTGGCGAATGAATGAATATAAAACGAACTTTACATCGGTCTGCCTACTCATGTGATAAAAAAAAAAAAAACTTTATTTAACAAGGCAAGTCATTTACAAACACATGTTAAATTACAATGAATATACTTTCCATGTAGTATGTTGAGTTTTGACTAGCTACTGTGGCTAGCTAAGTTACCTAACCTGAAACTGACAAATAGCTATGATATGGTCGCTACTCGCTAGCTAGCTATGCTCACCTTTGTGTGAAGCTAGCCACAATAACGATTATCCACATCAGTAGAATTTACGGCTTGCCTTCATAATAAAAGTTCCCCATTGGAAACAGGGTGTGGTCAATCTTGGTTAGTTATACATATCTTTCGTGTTAGCATGCACTTATAGCTAGCTGGATAACACAATAACTAGCTAGCTATAGGCTTAAACCATGGAAAGCATGATGATGATAACTACTATAGGGTAACATAGTGTCTAAATTGTCAAACATTATTCTTCTCTACGACAGATTTCCACAAGGTCTCAGACTCCAAGATGGGAAAATGCCTACTAGAAAGAAACATAACAGAGACAGAGTTGTTGATATTCATTGTTATTTGTAACATTAAAAAGGAGGACAAGAAGACAATCCCGTTTTTCTAAATTAGGCTACAGTGCTTTGGAACGTATTTTAGACCCCTTTGACTTTTTCCACATTTTGTTACTTTATAGCCTTATTCTAAAATGTATTAAACAAAACGTTTTCCTCAGCAATCTACACACAATACTCCATAATACCAAAGAAAACACGTTTTTAGAAATGTTTGCAAAAAAACACAAATTTAAACAGAAATACTTATTTACATAAGTATTCAGACCTTTCGCTATCAGACTTGAAATTGAGCTCTGGTGCATCCTGTTTCCATTGATTATCCTTGATGTTTCTACAACTTGATTAGAGTCCACCTGTGGTAAATTCAATTGATTGGACATGATTTGTAACGGCACACACCTGTCTATATAAGGTCCCACAGTTGACAGTAGATGTCAGAGAGATGCTTGATGAAAACCTGCTCCAGAGTGTGTGCAGGACTTCAGACTGGGGTCAAGGTTCACCATCCAACAGGACAACAACCCTAAACGCAGGAGGGGCTTCTGGGCAAGTCTCGTAATGTCCTTGAGTGACCCAGCCAGAGCCCGGCCACTGCTCGGAGCATGGTTGCTGTCCAGGTTTATTCCTAGGTTCCTTCCTTCTAGGGAGTATTTACTAGCCACTGTGCTTCTGCATTGCTCTTTGGGGTTTTAGTCTCGGTACCTGCACCCTCAGCGGAGTCAACGAACACCGGAAGCATCTGTTTTTCAGGGAAAAGGCAGAGAGGAAGCCAAAGCCTGAAAATAACAAGCTTCTGGTGTTTCACACCAACTGACTTGTTCTTCTGATGTTGTTCACACAGGAGACCATATTGAGACATTATCTACATCCAGAGAGCAACAGCAGGAAGATCAGAGCTAGGAGGTCTCCCCACTGCCTACGAGGAGATTTTCCCAATTCTATCAAAGCTAAAAATACACACAGGAGAGAATCTGTATCTCTGCTCTGACAGTTCATAATTCAACACTGGAGAGAAGCCCTACTCCTGTTCTGACTGCGAGAATATTTTCTCTCAGCAGAGCAACTTAACACACCAACGTATACACACAGGAGAGAAGCTTTACTCCTTCTCTGTTGGAAGAGTTTCTCTCAACATGGCCACTTAAAAAGACACCAACATACATAAATGTGAGAAACCTCATCAGTTCTCTGACTAGTGTAGATTAAAAGAATTCCTTCATTTAATTATCAAGAAGTTGTAACACACTATTTTAGTCGTATTGTTTCTCACTTTGAGAGAACTGTGCAGAGGAAAGGGAGTGTTATAGAATGTTAGCCTCTCTTTACTTTACTGATCAATGTGCACCTGGTCAGTTTTGGTGTGTTTTGATAGCTTCTACTGTAAAGATATTTAGAGCACCTTAAATTTGCCTTTTGAGTTGAATGTGGGTTGATGTGTCATAATACCCTGGAAGTAAATCTGCACTGGGAGACACATTTGAAATGGAATAAATTGAATACATTCAGCAGGGTGGAAACAATCACAGTAAAACATGATTTAAATGTATTGTTGGAAGGGCTGTGGTCACCAGTCATGTAATACATTAAATATATACATCAGATGGTATTGGGGAGCTATTTCATGGGTACATTATTTACTAATTTCAATCTTATACCAACCAACCCTATGCTTGGTGTGACTGTTATGGACAGAGCAGACCATCTGATATGCCCTTAAATATTATAATATGCAACCTGGAATTAAAATGTAAGAGGACCTGTGCTTCTACAGTGAATCACATCTGTGCTGTTTAAGGGAGATGTAACAAATTAAAACGTATCAACGCCTGATTTATATTTACAACGACAGGGGGTGCACCGTTCCTGGAGGTACTGCAATACCAGGTCGATGCGTGGAGTGGACGGAGCAAGCCCCTATTCCATCTCCCTGTTCCAAAAATCTATTTAATATATGGTCCCCAGATAGGGGACGTGTCAGATATTAAACTGATAAGAACAGATTTAAAAAATATAATTTTTATTTTCATTTCTCTATGGATGTCCCCCCCCCCCCCCCCCCCCAAAAGGAAATTAAACAGTACCCGTATGAATGTTTTTCATACACAAGGGAAGGGAATGGGAAGCCCAAGGGCAAGGTGAAGTATTTGGTATTTATTCACATATGTAGTCAGTTTATCTACTGTTTATTATTTCTCCAGTGGATGTAAATGCTGGTGTTATATGTAGAGAACGCAGTCATTTGGAAAGGTGGAATTATTGAATATTATGTTAATAATACTAATAACAATTTACCACTATCAAAAGGAACTATGTATTTTTACCTCTAGATTTGATATTTTATTTTGAATTAGTTTTTCTAGTCATTAGTGTGTTGATAATTTATTTCAAATAATTTAATTTATTTGAAATAATGATTGTGATTTTAATATATTTTTTACCTTTATTTAACCAGGCAAGTCAGTAAAGAACAAATTCTTATTTTCATTGACGGCCTAGGAACAGTGGGTTAACTGCCTGTTTAGGGGCAGAACGACAGATTTGTACCTTGTCAGCTTGAACTCGCAACCTTCCGGTTACTAGTCCAACGCTCTAACCACTAGGCTACCCTGCCTATATATATTCCATGTTATCTTATAAGGAAGGGTCGAATTTGGACTTTTCAGTAGTCATTAGAAGTTAGGAACAGGAATGTTTATTTAGGGTTTGAACTAACGGGTTGCCTCCCACAATGTAGACAATGGCTGTTGCGATTGAACCACATGATTAAAGATGCTGTCTTTGTCTCAGCTTAGACTTCCCTTAGAGTGTACGTCAGAGGTTCAAACTGTAGAACCCAGTTCCTACATTTTAAAATATATATTTTTTGAATCAATCAAACCTATGCTACATTTGTATCTCTGAGGCCATCAGGATGACGAATCAGAGCAACATTACTGAATGTAAGTACATTATTTACCTTCAGAGGGGAATGTATTAAACCAGTTGCCGAGATAAGTGTTTTGTTGTTGTGCACTCTACTCATCAATAGCATGGTATTGTTTCTCTGTAATGGCTACTGTAAATTGGACACTGTAGTTAGATTAACAAGAATGAACAAGAATATAAATAAAGACATGTCTGTCCCGGAAAGTTGGCTGCTGTATACAGATTCATTCTAGTCACATTAGAGCATGTTAACAACAATCATCCCGGTTTAGGGACAACAATCATCCCGGTTTAGGGACAGCAATCATCCCGGTTTAGGGACAGCAATCATCCCGGTTTAGGGACAACAATCATCCCGGTTTAGGGACAACAATCATCCCGGTTTAGGGACAGCAATCATCCCGGTTTAGGGACAGCAAGCATCCCGGTTTAGGGACAGCAATCATCCCGGTTTAGGGACAACAATCATCCCGGTTTAGGGACAGCAATCATCCCGGTTTAGGGACAGCAATCATCCCGGTTTAGGGACAGCAATCATCCCGGTTTAGGGACAACAATCATCCCGGTTTAGGGACAACAATCATCCCGGTTTAGGGACAACAATCATCCCGGTTTAGGGACAACAATCCCGTGGAGGTTTTAAACTGTATGTACTTAATATTTGAATGAAATTAAATGGTTTTAAAATGGTATCTCACCCCTTAATGAATGGGAAGCTCTCGTTTTCTCTCCCACCCCGGTCTGTAGCGAAGAAAAAAGACTTACGGAAAAGCCATGTGCGTGCGTGTGTGTGTTTCAAAAACAAAAAGGTAGGGGGTGTGTGTTCAACAATGCCCAGGCATCTGCACTCAAGGCTCTCTCTCTCTGCAGGGGTCGTTTGAAACCAAGGTTTGCACTATCATGCAAACGGTATGTACAGATATCTGCCTATCCCCCATCAAAAAGTGTGTCGGTTTCTCTTAAAATGGGGACTTTCGATTCATTAACACATATGCCTTTCAAATCCTAATTTATTTCACACCCTCCAGAGGATGTGAGGGCTAAAAAGTCAACCTGCCCCCAGAAAGAATACACCATGTCTAGACCGACCCCCGGGGGTAAACATTGATATTTCTAATCAGCGCATATACTAACCGTGCCCCCACCCCGGTCTATAAATTTACATCGGACACCCCCCAAGGTGCTAACCCTGAGGATGTAGGAAATCAAAAGGGCCATGTCTTACTGTCTCGACACCCCTCCTGTTGTTTGAAATCACTACCTTTGTAATCTAAACCAAAATATACAGGGTGTTGCAAAGAGGATATCGCCCGAAAAACGTCACCCCCATGCCCTGTAAATGCATTCCGTAGTATCTCTCCTTTTGAGCCAAGACCGAGGAGCGAGTGTCCGATCCACTATGTTAGCACCGCTTTAGCGCAGCTACAAACCCACAGGCCAGCAACCCCGAATAGTTATCGGACTGAACATTTAAAAGGATAATCTGTGAATCCGTCCTAATGGAGCTTTCTGAAGGTGAGTTAATGAAAAAATATATATTAGATTTGGATGCGTGGAATTGTTTGAACATGAAGGATGTTATTGTAATATTAAACATGGAGTTATATGTGTTTTAAACGTGGGTCAATGCACGTATTCTTATCGTATAAAATGTTAGGGTCTTTAAATGTTTGTAGGGTCTCCAACATTTACGCAGCTGCTCAGAGGGATAAATGATCTGGAACAGACAGCGTTAGACAGCGATTCTCAGGAGCAAATCGCAGGCAGCCAAACCCCGTCACATTATTGTAGACGTAAATCCAATAATCACATACACAAGAATATTTATACATTCAAAACAAAACGAGTGCACCCTATATTAAAAGCTATTTTGTGTGTTTACAGCTGACATACAGCCAAGAAGAATAACGGGGTCCATATGGACCCTGAACGGCTTCGGAAGAGCAGATGACACATCCGATGACACAGATTCAATTCTCCTGTACTGTACGAACGTTTTTTCAAACACACCGAGAACAGAGGATTTAAACGTCCGGTCAACTCCCCCGGAAACCTCCACCAGCTCGCTCCATATTCCTAACCCAAGCAAACAACGCATAACTCGGGCGCAAATACATTGCTCAGAATCAACCCCTCCGGAAAAGTACGACAGGATAGGGAATTTACGAGACGGCGCTCCATGGACACGGTATGAAACTATTATATATATATATTATTATTATTATTTATACATTTTTAGGCTTGAATATGTTAAAACAAGGACAAATAATGTTTTGATTCGTCAGAACAGCCCTCGTCAAAAAAGCAGAGGTAATGTAATTATGTATTGTTAATATATAGTATTATACCTGAAATGTATTTGACATTTTTTATCTAACATATTTGTATGTTTAATAACCTATTTTATATGTATTATTTTCTTCAGACTCCTCCCCGGCGTATAACGGCACCAAAGACCTCACACATCTAGAGCACGCGGAGGATTCCGGCTCACCGAACATTCACAATGAAACAACCAAAACGGAGGATTTCAACGTTATAAATGACATTTCCCAGGCAGACGACCGGTTATTATGGGATGCGGCCAACCTTCTTGATTCTGCCAATGCTGTGGTGACAACAGATGGATCTGAAATAGAACAAGCTAGGTTTTTCACAGCCTTTTCCAGGGCTCTAAAATCCCGAAAGGTTTTGCTACACAGTCGTCTGGGTGTTTTACTAGAGCGCCAATAACGTCAGGATATATCCTTCTGGCATAGAGCAATTCCACGTATGTTAAACAGCAATCCAATTTTAAAAAACGCAAATACAGGCGTTAAAAGCATATATGTTACACGGATCCTTCCAGAATAACCCAAGAACACACATCATTAATTATCCAAATGGCTGACCCAACAGACCTAGGCGAGACAGTTGAAAACCTCTTATCCCAGATACCGCCAGAATTATTAATGAGTCAGGGCCTTCGGATGAAAAGCCCTCATATCGCTAATTACCCAGATGAACGAGAGCCTGAGATCTAATTCTGCAACACACACGCCTCAAAACCAGACATTAACACCCATGTCCGAAGAGTCTGAAAGGCAATAGGATGTTTTTGAGGAATTGGAAAATTGTCTAATAAATCAGGATTGTATGGATAGAAGTGTACCGATATCAATTCAACAATACAGAGATTCGACAGTTTTTCAATTTCGCATGGGTGAATCAAAAACTTGACTATACTGTGTTTTACGTAATGATATTGGACACTCTGAACGAACTGTTAGAAAGGGCTAGAGATTATGGCGAACCACGTGATGTCTTACAGTTGGAAATTTGTGGAGACATGCATAGCACGGTATCTCTTATTTTACCCAATGGCGAAGCAGATCTGGAACAATTTATCGCGCTGCTAGAACGACTTGTTCAGTCAAATGTATCCGTCTTAGCCGATAGGACCCTCGAGCTTGTTGTGCAAATAATACGTCAACCCCTGGGTGGTGGTGGGCAGAGAAGGAAACTTGATAGCCTCTTGGGGGCTCCTCCATCCTTCAAGATAGGGTCAAAGGCCCGGGTCACCTCTGCCCCGCTCTTATTTAAGCCCCTTACAAATGCTATTTTAGAGAAAATATCTGTAACCGTTAGCATGTAGCGATTTCCATCATTTTTATCTGCAAGGACCTGTCACATAGATGCGCCTTTCTTACAGGTTTATGGAGAGTATATGCATCCTGCTCTGATAACCACTCATTCACTTTAGAATCGCTTAACCGGCTACCTGTTTCTTCGGCTATAAGACCCGGGGTTAGAGGGATTATAATAAATGTTTTTCAACATCTGCTCCGCCATCCTTCTTACCTCTCTGAGGTACAATAACGTTAATGAGCCACTTTCAAATAATGACAACATTTCATTTTCATTATAGAATTTTTATTTTATTCATGCATCAAGTATTACGTATACAGACAATTCAGGATTCTTTGCAGGATACATGTCCCAGTTTTCTCAACGATCACAGCATGCAACACCCTGTATATTTGGTTTTGAGTTACAGACTTGTGTCGCTGAACTTTGAAAACACACATGTCCGATATATAAGCATATAAACAACAAATATGATACACGTTACAATTAAATGGTGTTTCAAACAAGTAAAATCTTAGACAAAGTTGTTTCTAGTTCTTCAGAATCATCCACAACATGATTCATGATTTGTTCCATTTTCAGCACACGCTCTACATTAACCCAGGCATTGTGTGTTGTGTAGAACGATACATTGTTCACTTTATTTTCAATAATCTGATGCATAACATTTGTAAGTTCTCTCAAAAGAAGACATTTATTTATTATCTCTAACATCGTATACACATAGTTGCCCATTGCTTTACATCTAAATAACAAAATGTCACTCGGTCTCTTGGGGTTTATTGAGCCAGAAAGTCATCACATCAGCCACCACAGCTTCCCGGTATTTATTGTCGTCCAACAGGGTGTGTCGGATTTCTTTGAGTTTATCGTGGATGTAGATTGCCTGCTTCAGTTCATGTAGGAATACCGTGGTTACCAAGTAAACTCTGGGGATATACGGCTTAGGACCCATAGACTCCAGGGCTCCAGGGCTCTGACCAGCGATGGTATAAACCTGCAGGACCACAGTCTTTTCACCAGCTCCTCAAATTGGTTGAAGAAGTAGTATCTTGGCGGGTCATATACGGCGCTTGCTGGGGTGATTGATCTCACAACCGATGCATTTCTCTCTTATATATTCTCCAATCACCACGTCTAGAAGTGTGGCTACAGAGGCCTTGATGGTGTCCACAAAAATAGTACTGACTATCCCATCAAACACGTCCTCAGGCTGTGTACATGCAGGGGGTGTCGCGGGTCTTGCCGGGGGGGGGGAGGAGAGTAGAATGTTGGGCTGCCGGCATACGGTCCTTAGGGTCTGGGCCCCATGTCGTATCGGAGTCCTGGTATGTTGTATGAATATCCATGGTGTATGATGAAATGAAGAACTGGAGGCTTTAAGGGCACTACTTTTATTGTTGAACCAGTCCTTTGGGTATCAGGGCGTGGTTAACGCAACCGAGTACTTAGTTTTCTTCGGAGGCTGTCCCTTCTGAGGATGTACCTTCTTGGGGCTCCTTTGAATCATAATCCTCAGGATTCGTATATATTATGCACTTCTTTACATGAACAATGCTCTGCCGCTGTTGGCTCTGTACAAAGAGAGCGTCCAACAGCTGGAACATTTTCAATTCCATTAGATCCCAAATTTGAAAAGGAATAAGCATGCGCAACCTAAAATCCCCACCATCACAAATGTTTTGGTTGCGGGTTTCCTCGTTGCCGAAATAGAACTCCACGTAGCCACATGGAAGTCCATTCTTTCTTTGTATTTTCACCCTGTGAATTATTCTTCCTGAGGAGTCAGGGGCACCTTGAACAAGCTATACCCCTTGGTGATAAGGCTCAGTTCAGGACACACAACCTTGCGAAAAACCGTCCAGTCTTCAAGCCCGTAGTCCACTCCTAAAGTCTGGTCTGTATATTCTTCTCCTTCGGCTACCGTATAGAGGTTCACTCTACAGGCCAGGTAATCAAACCGATACCCCGATTGATGTCCATTAGACATCAGCACTTGATCTTTCAGCGTAGTTGCGGGCGGTATTTGGGTTCTATACACACTTAGAAACCGCTTTTTTTGGCGCATCGTATATTGTGGCTTGATACCTGGCCCTTTCTCGATGTTTCAACCGAGTTCCTGCTTCCGTTGTTACAGTCATCACAGCTTTGCCACTGATCACAAAATCCATGCTGATTTAAAAAATCTTGTTTAGTGTTCTGAGGACGCATGTCTTGTTCTGGGCTTTATTTATAAGGCGTCTGCCAACCCCAATACCCCAGGACATTCGTGTTTCATAGACAACAACCCTAAGGTCAATAAAACAGGGGGTGGGGGGGTCAAACTCTTTGAAATGGTCACCCCCCCCCCAGTTCAAAGAGGTCACTAGACATCAATCATCATGACAACTTCAAAGGCATTATATACATATTGTCGCACTCACTCCAAGGCGTGAGAACAGGAACAGGATGACCAGATATGGGCATAACCACGTGATCACAACTTGTCAGTTTTGGTGTGAGAGAGAATAAAGTAGACGGCACACGTCAGTAAAGAGAGACATTCTATAATGCTCCCTTTCCTCTGCATTGTTCTCTCACAGTGAGAAACTATAGGATTACAATAGTGTTCTACACTTTCTTCATTTGATCAAATTCAACGTTGCCAATTATTTAATGACATGAGAATTAAGTGGAGTGTCTAATCTTAGCTGGTCTGAGAGAACTGATGAGGCCTGTCCTTTATGTATACATTTGTGTCTTTTTAAATGACCCAATCTGTAGAACCTCTTCCCACAGTCAGTGCAGTGATAAGGCTTCTCTGAAGTGTGTATCCGTTGGTCTGTTTTTACATTGCCCAATTGGGAAAAACTCTTGCCACATTGAGAGCGGAAATAAGGCTTCTCTCCTTTGTCTTTTCTCTAATGACTTTTAAGCTCAGCTGGTGTTTTAACATTTCCTACAGTCAGATCAGTGGTAAGGCTCCTCTCGTGTTTCCCTTGGTGTCTTTTGAAATGGCACATTCAAGAGAAACACTTTCCACAGTTGGAGCAGGAGTAAGGCTTCTCTTACTCCTGAGAGAAACTCTTTTCAAAGTCAGAGCAGGAGTAAGGCTTCTCTCCTTTGTGTATACGTTCATGTTGTTTTAAGGTGCCCAGGTGAGAGAAATTCTTTCCACAGTCAGGGCAGAAGTAAGGCTTCTCTCCTGTGTGTATGCGTTCATGTTGTTTTAAGGTGCCCAGGTGAGAGAAATTCTTTCCACAGTCAGAGCAGGAGTAAGGCTTCTCTCCGGTGTGTGTTCTCTGGTGAACTTTTAGGTCAGTTGATGTTTTGAAGCATTTTACACAGTCAGAACAGGAGTAAGGCTTCTCTCCTGTGTGTATACGTTCATGTTGTTTTAAGGTACCCAGTTGATGGAAACTCTTTCCACAGTCAGGGCAGAAGTAAGGCTTCTCTCCTGTGTGTATGCGTTCATGTTGTTTTAAGTTGCCCAGGTAAGTGAAACTCTTTCCACAGTCAGAGCAGGAGTAAGGCTTCTCTCCTGTGTGTATACGTTCATGTTGTTTTAAGGTACCCAGTTGACGGAAACTCTTTCCACAGTCAGGGCAGAAGTAAGGCTTCTCTCCTGTGTGTATGCGTTCATGTTGTTTTAAGATGCCCAGGTAAGTGAAACTCTTTCCACAGTCAGAACAGTAGTAAGGCTTCTCTCCTGTGTGTATACGTTCATGTTGTTTTAAGGTACCCAGTTGATGGAAACTCTTTCCACAGTCAGAGCAGGAGTAAGGCTTCTCTCCTGTGTGTATACAATCATGTTGTTTTAAGGTGTCCGGACGAGAGAAACTCTTTCCACAGTAAGAGCAGGAGTAAGGCTTCTCTCCTGTGTGTATACGTTCATGTTGTTTTAAGTTACTCAGTTGAGAGAAACTCGCCCCACATTCAGAGCAGGAGTAAGGCTTCTCTCCTGTGTGTGTTCTAAGATGAAGTTTTAGTGATGTTGATGTTTTGAAGCATTTTCCACATTCAGAGCAGGAGTAAGGCATCTCTCCTTTGTGTATACGTTCATGTTGTTTTAAGGTGCCCCATTCAGAAAAACTCGATCCACAGTCAGAGCAGGAGTAAGGCTTCTCTCCTGCGTGTAAACGCTCGTGTCTTTTTAGGTAGCCCAGTTGAGAGAAACTCCTTCCACAGTCAGAGCAGGAGTAAGGCTTCTCTCCTGTGTGCATATGTTCATGACGTTTTAAGTTGTTCCGATGAGAGAAACAAGCCCCGCAGTCAGAGCAGGAGTAAGGCTTCTTTCCTGTGTGTATATGTTCATGTTGTTTTAAGGTATCCCGACGAGAGAAACTCTTTCCACAGTCAGAGCAGAAGAAAGGCTTCTCTGCTCTGTGTGTTCCATGATGAACTTTTAGCGCAGTTGACGTTTTGAAGCATTTTACACAGACAGAGCAGGAGTAAGGCTTCTCTCCTGTGTGCATATGTTCATGACGTTTTAAGTTGTTCCGATGAGAGAAACAAGCCCCGCAGTCAGAGCAGGAGTAAGGCTTCTCTCCCGTGTGTATACGTTCATGTTTTTGTAAGGTGCACGGTTGAGAGAAACTCTTTCCACAGTAAGAGCAGGAGTAAGGCTTCTCTCCTGTGTGTATACGTTCATGTTGTTTTAAGGTACCCAGTTGAGAGAAACTCACCCCACATTCAGAGCAGGAGTAAGGCTTCTCTCCTGTGTGTGTTCTCTGATGAACTTTTAGTTTAGTTGATGTTTTAAAGCATTTTCTACATTCAGAGCAGGAGTAAAGCTTTTCTCCTGTGTGTATTTTTAGGTGTATTTTTAGCTTTGATAGAAATGGGAAAATCTCCTCACAATGTGTGCAGTGGTGAGACCTCTTTGCTATGTGATCTTCCTGTTGATGCTCTCTGGATATAGAGAATGTCTCAACATGGTCTCCTGTGTGAACAATATCAGAACAACCAGTCAATTGGTGTGATATACATGTCAATCAAATGTATTTTATGAAGCTCCTTTTACACAAGTTGTAACAAAGTTCTTTACAGAAACCAACCCGAAATCCCCAAAGAGCAAGCAATGCAGATGTAGAAGCACAATGGCCACGAAAAACTCCCTAGAAAGCAGGAACCTTGGAGGAAACAGAGAGGAACCAGGCTCAAAGGGGTGGCCGGTCCTCTTCTGTCTGTACCGGGTGACATATGTATTTATATCAGTAGGCTGTACAATACAGGGGAATAAAACTATTCTAAAAGTGGGTAAGTGATGAAAGCTAAAAAAAAGGGGCTTGTCATCCTCCACTTACTATAACAAGGGTTAGTAACGACACAGACTCATTTCATATCATCCTCCACTCACTATCACAAGAGTTAGTAACTACATAGACTCATTTCATATCAACATCCATTCACTAGAACAAGGGTTAGTAACTACACAGACTCACTTCATAGAACTTTAAAACACTGGCAGTTTGTCTACTTCACTTCTTTAGTCTACTCTCTGATCACTCCAGATAGCTCAGTTAATTAAACAAATGCTGGCAATACTGATGTCAAACATGCACATCTCAGTAGCATGAAATAACATCTACCTTCTCATTGAACCAGTTCATCATGAAACAGCTCTACTGCAACTTTTCATACACAGTGGGAAGTTGGAATGAACAACAAACTTAGTTAGATAGAACCTGCTCTTACCATGATTAACAGATTTCCCAATCTTCTCCTCCTTTTCTTCATCTTTAATGTTGACATTCAGCTCCAGTGTTTGACTGCAGTCTTCCAGCTTCACTGATGCCATCTCTGGATCCTGCAGTGCAAACTGGGCCCCACTGTCACAATCAGGACCCAGTGACTGTGGGTTTGCACTCAGTGTGGAAGGAGAGAGGCAGGCTGGGTTTGTCATTACTGTTGATGTTACTGGCCTCAGACTTAATTCTAGTCCTGTAGTAACAATGAGAAACAGAAACAAATGTTATTGTCTTGACAGTTCTGGCACTTTCTTTATTCTCTAAAAATATATTATATGTTAAATTATCTAATTCAGTGCTTGACTTGGACTGAAATGGGTGCTGGTACTGTTTATATTTAGGCACAGGAGCTCCACAATACTGTTGAGCTAATATTCTATTAGAGGAACTGCCACGACTTCCGCCGAAGTTGATCCCTCTCCTTGTTCGGGCGACGCTCGGCGGTCGACGTCACCGGTCTTCTAGTCATCGCCGATCCATTACATGCGCAGTATATTTAACCCTCTGTTTCCCACATGTATGTGTGCGTGTTAGTTCTATGTTGATGGCTGTATCTGATGGCTGGTATTTTGTTGCCGGGCTAAGTATCGCCCTCGTCTCCTGCCTCTCAGGGAAGGCCCTGGAGTGGGCCAACGCCTTATGTGGGGGAAGAAGAAGCTTGTTGGACCACTTCGGGATTTCACCCGCCGCTTCCGGGCAGTCTTTGACCACCCGCCTGAGGGAACGTCTCGTACACCTGAGGCAGGGGACGAGGAGCGCACAGGAGTTTGTGATGGAATGACAGGGCCCTGATCGATCACTACCGGTGCAGTCTGCGCGAGGACGTCCGTCGGGAGTTGGAATGCAGGGACACCACTCTCACATTCAACCAGCTGGTGGACCTGTCCATCCGGCTGGAAAACGTGCTGGCTACCCGCGGACATCCAGATCGGGGTCTGTCAATTCCATCCCCCAGCACCACCGCCCATGGAGCTGGGAGATGCTGCACTTAGGGCGACCGGAGGCGGGGCCATTCCATGCACCATCTGTGGCCGCAGAGGGCACACTGCCGGTCGGTGCTGGGGCGGTTCCTCTGGGAGTCGAGGCAGCAGGCGCGAGGACGTCCGTCGGGACACTCTCGTGTCAACCCAGGTGAGTAGGGGTTTCCATCGATGCTACTACAGTGGAAAGCCTAGACCAGGTCTCCACCGTGCGCATCCCCCCTGAATATACCAATTTGACTCAATTACGGGGGGGGGGGGGGGTTGTGCGATAAATCTCCTGGTAGACGCAGCACTTCCCAGGAGTCACGTGTATCCCCTGTCGCAAGAGGAGACGGCGGCTATGGAAACATATGTTTCCGAATCTCTGGGGCAGGGGTACATTCGGCCCTCCACTTCACCTGCCTCCTCGAGTTTATTTTCGTGAAGAAGAAGGGTAGAGGTGTATTGACTACTGAGGCATTAACCAAATCACTGTGAGGTATTTACCCGCTGCCTCTCATAGCCAGTGCGATCGAGTCAATGCACGGGGAACACTTCTTCACAAAATTGGATCTCAGGAGCGCTTACAATCTGGTGCATATCCGGGAGGGAGAAGAGTGGAAGACGGCGTTTAGTACCACATCAAGCCATTATGAGTACCTTGTCATGCCATACGGGTTGATGAATGCTCCACCAGTCTTCCAATCCTTTATTGACAAGATTTTCAGGAACCTGCACGGGCAGGGTGTAGTGGTGTATATCGATGACATTCTGATTTACTCCTCTACACGCGCCAAGTATGTGTCCTTGGTGCGCAGGGTACTTGTACGACTGTTGGAGCATGACCTGTACGTCAAGGCAGAGAAATGCCTGTTCTTCCAGCAGGCCGTCTCCTTCGTAGGGTATCGCATTTCCACATCAGGGGTGGAGATGGAGAGTGACCGCATTTCAGCTGTGCGTAATTGGCCGACTCCCACCACGGTAAAGAAAGTGCAGCGGTCCACTTTTCATTTTCCATTTGTTTTGTCTTTGTTTTTTTCACACCTGGTTTCAATTCCCCCATTACAGATTCAGTATTTAACCCTCCGTTTCACACATACATACGTATCTGATGGCCGGTATTTGTATGAACGCCAGTTTATTCGTGGAACCGGTATATTTCACGGTATTGTTTCTATACCCGTGTTTTTTCGTGTATTAAATACCTTGTCCACGCATCTCAACTCTCCTGCGTCTGACTCCTTTTCACCAGTTACCCAAAACCTTGACAGGAACATGAGCTCAAACAGTAGACATTTGAGGTGCCGGTTCTCTGCTCCAGTGAGCTCCTGTCCAAGTCAAGCACTGATCTCATTTCAATGGATCAGGTAGCTAAGCATTGACAACAAAACACTAATTCATTCATATCAAAGTACACACGTTAAAATTAGTCTACACAAACTAAGTGCACTTAAACTAAAGTAGATTTCCCCAATTCACATAAATGGCAAAAAAAACATTTAGTATAAGTTTAGTTAACCTGGTCTTCACTGTATTATTTTAATCAAAAACCAATTGTATTTCCTGTTCACACCATAGTAACATTTATAGATAAAGATAGAAGCAACTGAAGGTGTCTGACTATTAGTGCACATGTAGAAAACTGATGATCATTACATTAAGCTTCAAAACTGGAGTGTGACCATGAAATGGTCTCTCTGCACCAGCACTGAAGTCCGTTGGAGCAGACAGAGTGGACAGCTCCATTTTACCAGCTCGTGAATTTTACACAAAACCAATAACATGCTAAACAAACTCAGAAAACTCAAATACTTGTATTCTTTATTAAAACTACATTGAGGAAATTATGTACATTTATTCAGACAAACCAAAAGCTTCTAGCTATGTGACTTGTAAAATAGTTGATCACAATCACTCGGTTTCACACAAAAATAAAACATCTCTTTTATTTATTTAATTATTTTTTATAATGAGGCTGTAACAAAACGTGGGAAAAGTCAAGGGGTCTAAATACTTTCTGAATGGGAGAGGGGATACCTAGTCAGTTGTACAACTGAATGCATTCAACTGAAATGCAACTGTGTCTTCCACATTTAACCCAACCCCTCTGAATCAAAGAGGTGGAGGGGGGGGGGCTGCCATAATCGACATTCACGTCTTCGATGCCCCGGGAACAGTGGCTTAACTGCCTTGCTCAGGGGCCGAATAACATTTTTACCTTGTCAGCTCAGGGATTCAATCCAGCAACCTTTCCTCCACTCACTATCACAAGGGCACGACACAGACTCATTTCATAGAAAACACTGGCAGTTTGTCCACTTCACTTCTTTAGTCTCCTCTCTGAACACTCCAGACAGCCCAGTTAATAAAACAAATGCTGGCAATACTGGTGTCAAACCATGCAAGTGTCAGTAGTAGTGATGCACCGATATGAATTTTTTTGCCCATTCCAATATTTTCCTTGACAAAAAAAACAGCTACAGATACCCGATATTGACATTTTTTGCGGCCTTTTATGCATTTTAGTACAGTTAAATAGTTAACACACACACAAACACACACATGGACGCAGCAGTCAAAGGCACAGTATCTCAGTGCAAGAGGCGTCACTACAGTCCCCGGTTCAAATCCTGGCTGTATCACATCCGGCCATGATTGGGCGGCGCACAACTGGCCCAGCGTCGTCCGGGTTTGGCCAGGGTAGGCCATCATTGTAAATAAGAATTTGTTATTAGATGACTTGCCTAGTTAAATAACAGGTTACACAAACACAACAAAAAGTTATTTTGTTGGCATTTCCATATGTCCCCATTACCAGTAAAACATAATCAAAATCTATTTCCCCACTTACTTGCTGTGCTGTTTCCTTGTTCATTTGTTCTGTCGTTTCATTCTCAACCAGGATTTCTATGGAACGCCGTTTGGGTCTTTGCGTGTCAAAAAACAAGCTTGTTGACCAATCAGGACCTGAATATGACTGCCCGTCACAATAATATTACGCGTTCATATTTTAACGTAGTTATTACACATGGATTACACAATCACTCGAATTTCATATGTCAACGATTCATCAATACGTATGCTCTGATGCTGGTCATAAAAAAAGCTAGCTAACTCATGGATGCAAACAATGTTCTTCCCCAAAAACATCGCAAACCGGCATAATCTGTTTCAGTAGCTATAGTCAGGTAGTTAACTATATAGCTAGGTATCATTATCTAAAATAGCCCTAATTTATAAGACGGTTCTTATTTGATTAATGGTGGTTGGACCCATCTATGTGAAACTAGCAACAATAAGGATTAGCCACAATAGTGGAATTTGCAGTTAGCCTTCAAAGTAAAGGTAGGGCATAATTCTACTATTTGTAATAATTTGCATCACTATCAATGACATACCTTTATTTTGAAAACAGCAAATTCAACTTTTGTGCTAATCCTTATTGTGGCTAGCTTCACAACACATAACCCGGTCCGGTCGAGCCTCACCAGCCAGATGAAGCTAGTTGGATGCTTATAACGGAAGCTTTGGGCAACAGGGTTAAGTAGCTGGCTAACTGTTTATTTTCATGAACAGAAATTCAATTTCAATAGGCGAACAACAAGTGGCAACCTAGCTATTGTTTTCAGGCTGGTTGTATTGGTGCTAACGTAAACTCACGTAAACTCGTACATCGCCTTGGTCCGTACAATTACCCTTACTTTAGCGCCCCAAAAGCGTAATACTTCCAGATCAACTGTAATGTCAATACCATTGTAATAGATAGATATTGTAGATATTTTACTGTAGATAATAGATATTGTCAATAGATCTGGAAGCTAAGCATTGACAACAAAACACGAGTTCATTCACAGACAAAGTATACACTTTATATTAGGCTACAGAACTTAATCTATAGTAGATTTCTGAATTGACATAAATGACTCAAAAAACATGTAGTACAAGGTTGCAGTATGTTTCAGGCAGCACTATGTACTATTTTCCTGAATAACCTTGTCTTCCCTGTATTATTTCAATCAAAAAACAATATTATTTCCGTTCACACCATAGTAACATTTATAGACAGACAGAAACAACTGAATGTCTCAATATTAGTACACGTGTAGAAAACTGATAATCATTACATTTATCTCCAAAACAGTAGTGGAACCGTAAAATGGTCTCTCTCTGCTGCACCCTCATTGCCTGCACTGAAGTCCGTTGATGCAGACCGAGAGGGAGCCGCCATTTTACGAGCTCGTGAATTTTAACGTTACACAAAACCAAAAACGACATGTTAAACGAACCCAGAAATCACAAATTATTTGATCCTTAATGAGATTACCTTGACGAGATGATATACATCCACTCAGACAAACCCAGAGTATCTATGTCAATTGTAAAAATTTAAAAATGTAAAAAGTGATCACGTTCACTCACGCGGTTTGGCACATTTTTTTTAACCAAACGTGATAATAACTTGACGTATTTGTTACCTAGCATGTTATGACGTGTTCTTAAGATATTAAAACGTGCTATTACATACCAGTAGTAATACATTTGAAACGTACACAGAAGTTGTGGTCTCGACTGCACAATTCTGGCGTGTCCTTTGTTGTGAAGAATGATGTGCGCATGCGTGGAATTTCCTGTTCCCCCCACTACCAGTTTCTAAACCCAGAGACGCAAACAACGCGAGACTTCAGAGAACGCGTGTGAAGCGGACCAAGCCTGGGTTTGACAAGTCAATGAGAGAAGTTTACAATTTTGATACTTTTGCAGCGGCTAATGGGGATCCTAATAAATACCAAAAATATTCCGTCGGTACACACTTGAAACATGGCCATTATTTTATCAATTTCATAACTGCAGTTGTTTATTCACAATCGCTCTCACTGCGTATCTTACATATCGCAGCATCACATGAGTAGGCAGACACTCTTCACTCTTCCAACGAAACTCCAGATATAACACATTTTATCGGTGCCCTGCTCCAAAAAACAATGCTCTCTCCTTCTGCTCTTCTGAGACGCATGAAATCAAAACCACTACTGGTCACTCTGACTGACCCTACCTTTCCTAATGCCTCCTTTACCATCTTCCTGACCTCAAATTATCTCCCAACAATACATAATTGTTGATGAATCGCACTCCATAAGAAACCGATGTTCATTTACAACTTTTGGCCAATTGCTCAATTTTTCGTCGTCTCCGTCTTCCATTCAATTCATTCTTACCAATTTTACTCAACTTGGAGCCACCAGACTCGAACAGCACTTCGGCTTCGCCATATTTCCCTACCCAAAACCAGACACACCACGCTACCGACTAACTCCTGCATGTAGAATCCTGCATTGAAAAAAGCCAACATCTACAGGTTAAATGGGAATTTCTCACTGGCTTTGCCATTTTCAGCTATATCAGGTCAAATCAAATCAAATGTATTTATATAGCCCTTCTTACATCAGCTGATATCTCAAAGTGCTGTACAGAAACCCAGCCTAAAAACCCAAACAGCAAGCAATGCAGGTGTAGAAGCACGGGTGGAGATTATAACTGAACATGGCCAAGATGTTCAAATGTTCATAAATGACCAGCATGGTCGTATAATAATAAGGCAGAACAGTTGAAACTGGAGAAGCAGCACGGTCAGATGGACTGGGGACAGCAAGGAGTCAAGCAAGGTCAGGTCCATCCATCATGGACTTTATTTCGCCCAAAATTGTCCGTCTGTTTTGATCCAAATATAGCTAATGTTTGTATACTCCATGTTTCATATGTTGGTCATTTTTGCTACCATTTTCTCTCCGCTTACTCTTGTAATTAGTATGTCCAGATGTAACAAATGTAATTATGACCTCAGCTAATGTAGTCATGTACATTAACTTAATGTAATCATTGGCATGTTGTTTTGCCCAGAAGCAACAAATACACTAGATTACATCATCTCTACATCCTGTTAATGTAATCATTGTTCCTATGTTTTCTCAGCATACATGACATTAACTCCCGCAGGCGACGCGAGCGGTTTAGCCAGCCTGTAATAACCCAGTAACTCGGTAGTGAGTTGTCATGTCTAAATGTTGATATTTAACCCGAACCCAGTAATAACCATAGTAAGTCACATGAATAGACATCAAAATCACTCAACCATCCTAACATAATACATCATGTAATGGTCTTATTTAGTGTTCAATTTCAACTGAACCATGATCATATATGTCATTTGTTTGTCTTCTCAGGTCTTACAGCAAGTAAAAATGTATGAACTAAAACATTTAGTCATTACCAGCAGGTTCTGTCCTTACCATCACAGTTCATTATGTGGTAGTAATGACTTGGTGGGAATAACAATTTTACGACATTTGGTCATAAATAGCAGGGATTCTAGCATGCTAACTCCAGTTGAACAGCTAGCATACAATGTACCCTAAATACACATAATTAAAACAATTTCAAAAATTAACATAATTTGATGAAATTATAGCCTATTTGGTAATGACCAAATAGACTCCATGACATCCATGTGCTCCACTGTCACTATTCATATCCATGGACACACAATCTAGTAGTCCTAATAAGGGCAACATACCAAAGAGCACACCAAGCTAAACATAAGTACAAAGGCCAAAGACATAGGCCCATAGGACAGCTGGACATATATTATTTTTAGGACATGAAAGGGTCCCGCCACCATTATAACCTAACCGAAAGCAGATATGGGCGTTATTTGGCGTGAACAAACAGGAAGCTTAAACTAAAAGGTAATGGTGGCAGATGGACTGAGGAAAGTAACTTCATTTGCATGTGGGATGGACTCATATGCTGTATGTGTATAAAAGCAGAGCCAGTGCTCAGGGAAGTTGGCTGTTCCGTGGACCAGCACGGCTTATGATATTTTGTATTAAAAGCCTTTATTGAATTCATAAGTTCTTGTAAGTGTTATATTTCTAAGACGATTTTCCACCACATACTCCAGCCACCCAAGTCATAGACTGTTCTCTCTGCTACCGCACGGCAAGCAGTACCGGAGCGCCAAGTCTAGGTCCAAGAGGCTTCTAAACAGCTTCAATCCCAAGTCATAAGACTCCTGAACAGCTAATCAAATGGCTACCCAGACTATTTGCATTGCCCGCCCCTTATTTTATGCTGCTGCTACTCTCTGTTATTATCTATGCATAGTCACTTTAATAACGCCACCTACATGTACATATTACCTCAATTACCTTGACTGGGAATGACAGTCAAGTGCCCCCGCACATTGACTCTGTACCAGTACCCCCTGCATATAGCCTCGCTATTGTTATTTTACTGCTCTTTAATCATTTGTTACTTTTATTTATTATTTTTCTTCTTAAAACTGCATTGTTGGTTAAGGGCTTGTAAGTAAGCATTTCACTGTAATGTCTACACCTGTTTTATTCGGCGCATGACATAAAATTGGATTTGATCACCCATATTCATCGTACTTATCCAATTTCAAACCAGTATGTCTTCTTTGTAACGAGACTGTTGCTGTTTGCAAAGAGTTCAATCTGAGTAGAATCAGAAGTAGATGTTCCACCCCAGACATGAGGCTGGAGTCTGATGCAGAAAGGAAGGTGAGCCTAAGGAGAGAACACCCTGTGTGCTTTACAGTGGTGATTTTAGCATGTACATATTTTATTGTTATCTAACATTTATTTAACTAGGCGGTTCTTATCGACTTACACAAATCCACAAGGAGTCAGTAGAAACCATATTTGTTTAAGCAAGTCAGCCATATCAGATATGTTTTTTAAAAAGGCAGTAAATGAGGGCGAATTAGCTGCCAGACGAGGCTCCTGTGGCTGATAGCCAGGTGCAGCGGTGGTAAGGATTCACTCCAAGATGCTGAAAGCAAAGCTCTAGCATTATGTTGGACTAACTAAAATTCTGTTATAAATGGTTTATTTGAGCTGTTCTTGCCATAATATGGACTTGGTATTTTACCAAATCTTCTGTATACCACCCAGTGGCGTAGCTTCAGCCGGTGTGGTTGCACCAGGGCCCGTGTCGTACATGAGCCCGGTGACGGGCCCGGATCTGCGGAGCCACAGGCCCCCTATGTAATTTTAATTCCACCCTACCATACCAAATACTAATTGTTGACACGAGTCCATCACACCGATTACTTCTTTAATTTAGGCCATATGATAAATGATCTCACTGATGGTTTCACTCTCCAAAGCGTTGTTGTTTCTGTCATCGTTTAAAGCAACAGTTGAGCTAGCTATCAAGAGACAACGGGCAAAAGAAAAATAAAGAGAGAATGTCGAGAATAGAAAATTACGGATTTAAAAATCAGCAATGTATCAACACAAAAGTGGAGACCAAAAGAGCAAGGATCAAAAATGAGAAAGGAGGAGAGGAGGTATCAAATTAGTTAAATTAGATTCCTTTTTCAAATGCAGTTCAAGTGCAGCCATTGCTAGCACAAGCAATGTAGCAGGACCAGAAGAGGATGTAGGTTTATCATCACCAGCAGCAGCTTTTAGCGTGTGAAGTGAGCCAAGGCCGAGCTGTTCCATCATACCAGAAGAAGCAACTTTGACAGAGGAGGATACAGGTTGTCAGGTATCGGCGGATACGACCCTCAGCACAAGCCAGGCCGGACAAGCTATCCCCGGGCCGGGCAGGGAGGAAGAGGATCAGGGCGAGGCTAGAATCCTGGTGGCTGAGGAAACAGGTGGAAGTGGGTCAGACAACATTTTACCTATCCAGGGGGCATTATGCAACAAATGTGGATCCAAAGGCGGGATTTCCAACAATACCAGATCAATAATGTGGGAGTTGGCTCTAATGAGCTCGCAAATGTAATTGTTCAATTTAAATAATGTTCCCTGAAATATTTTAAAACAATTACTGGTGATTCTTCACCACCAGAGGTCACTGATAACACAAGCTGAAATCACATGGGATTCCCGCACGGCACGGGATTTCACTTTGAACAACGGGGAAAACAAAAATGGCTGCTCCCCCTTGTTAGTTTAGCATTTGGTGCAATGCTTAGCTTCACTTGTGCTGGAAAGTGAGACTCCGCACAACAAAAGTCCCCTCCAACAAGAGAACGAGTTTACTAAGTGACGTCTCACGTTGAACCTTTCAGCAATATTTTTTGCGATTAACCGGAACGTGCGGAAAACACAAATACGCCGTTGGTCTACTCGCATCAATGAAAACGCGAGACAGAGATAATTACTAACTTGGTCAAGCCAATATCTACTCACATTTTAATCGGCTGGCCCTATGTCCACACTCGAGAAATGAATTATGACCAAGTCTACTCGTTCCTGAACGCCATAGACAGAAATAACACTACATTGGGCCCAACTAGTACTTTTCTCATAATGCCTGCATCGGCTGGTACATATGCCCCAGCTCATAGCATTCAGTAAATCCCCTACACACTGATTTGTGTCAGATATACAACACGAGTCAATCTCGCTACACTAGTATCTGGGTGAAAAAGAAAACTACACACACGCCACTCTCAACAATAATCCTGATTGGTGTATGAGTAACTTGCTACACAATTCCTATGGACTGAATTCAACAGTGAGGCCTAGTTTTATCTTAGATTCCTCGCACGGGGGCATCAATATGACGTGACGTTATTGTTAATGTGATGACATGCTATTTATCGAATAATTAACTGTTTATTATTACGTGATTAAATAAATCCTGTAACAATTAACTCTAACCTGAAGCACCACGGGAAAAGCTTGTTTAATGAGTTACCGTTTCCCAAATTAACTCAAAGGTATATAGATTTCATAGCAGTCACCAATTAATTCATTTCCGTCTCGTTCTGAATGTCACATAATTAGTAAATCTGCACAAACCCGGGTCTCACTAATTATGCCGTACCACACAAATTTAGTTGATTATTTATTTACTAACCAGTTAAATGATAACATAAGATAAATATACACAAAACAGTCTAGGTTATTGGTCAAAACTTCATACAATGGCAACAGGCCCCTAGTGGACCAACACAAGATGGAGTTTTACAGAGAGAAAGAGAGAAATTCCACACTTGGATACATTTGTAAACTATGCTTAGTTTCAGCCCTCTTATGGGTAAAAAGTGTAATGTATGTATTTATGTGTTGAAGGTCTCTGTTGGTATCTCTTTGTGGGTCGAGTTCCGCTTAGTGGGAAAAGTTTGGCCAACGCCCTGTTCATTCGTCTTCAGTTGTTAGTCTCTGATTTTCCAAACAATGTCACAATATCCTTTCTCTTAGTTGTCAGTTTCCTTGCACTCGTTCTGTGAGAGTGGGCTTCTGAGGAGGCTAATCAGCCGTGTCGATGCTCCCGGCGTGGGCAAGAGGGCCCTGTAGACAACCGGTGACTTGAAAAGAATAGCCGGATGGTTCTGCTTAAATTCAACTTCCTAGATACAGTACTTAGAATAGCTACTCCACCATAAACTTGATTGTTCAGAGATTTACTTTGTCTTCAACCTCGTGTTGCGTTTCGGGGTCACGACTAGTCGTAGACCTCAGCTGCAGCGCGTGGTCAACTTATACCCTGGAGTAGAAAGGGGCATTTCCATCTTTATGACACACTCTCTGGGTTCCCTGGGGCGTAGCTAGTTACAAGGTATTAGGATTCTCTATGATCTCGTTTAGACAACTAAAATCAGTCCTATCATCACCAAAACATTCTCTTTCATATGCATATTTTCTACACAAAGTATGTCAAATCACATTATGAAAACTCTTCAAGTTATGTTTTCGTTATAACATCCTCCACTAACTTTAAGAACATCATAAAATAGACATTCATTTTCATATTCCATCCATCATTGTTTCCCACCATTTGACTGATCAAATATACATGTCCCAAAGTCCATTTATTTGATGTTGTGTAGTTTTGGGCTGTAAACTCTTCCTAAGGCACACAGACATTCCAGTCTCTCACATTAGAGAACAGAATGGAGTTGGGCTGTTGCATTATAATTTATGATGGGCGTGAGGTCATAAACCCCCCATCAATCCCTCTATACTTCTCCCGTCTTCGGTAGGGAGAGATATCTCTGTAGAACCGAGATCCACTGTAACCTGATCCTCACAGGACCATCATGACAATCCCCCTCTGGTGGGTTCAACTTGGAAGGATCCTGCATTTTGCAACCCACCATAAGAATGACCATCGAACGTCAACAATTGTATTTACACAATGTGGGCCATTGGTTTGTGAGAATGTGAATGGGATCAAATTTGGTTCATATATAGACACCATATCATTTAAAACAGTTTGTTTAATTTAAAACTATACACAAGAGAAGATGTTTCCCAGAACAAATTAATGTACAAACATATCAATTAACTTCAACAGTTATTAAAATAAATTAATCAATGACTAAAACAATGAATCTAGCATTAAAAAACAATTGAATAAACACTAGTCAATTCATAGCCTGTCCATCATTAAACAAAACGTGTTTGGTAATATCAAAATAATCCACCGAAACTAATGCTAAAAACTGATCATCGCATCATCTTTATCTGATACAGTGCATTCAAAAAGGGTTCAGACCCCTGGACCTTCTCCACCTTTTGTTGCGTTACAGCATTATTCTAAAATGTATTAAATCGTTTTTCCCTCATCAATTGTTAGGCATTTTATGAATAATGACTAAACAATATCTACATTTAAATAGAACTATACTAATAAACTCTACTCTGTTTTACAATATCTGATGAATAATGTTAGTTCCTAAGAAAGAGGTTATGTAGCATGGATAAGGGGTAATTGGAAATGATAACCATTGTGTAGGAATGAATGTGTGTGTGTCTTTAAGTAAGCAGAGGGTCATTAACCTGTTTGAACCGACTCAACTATAACTCTGTGGCGATCAAATAAGACAGCGAGAGCCTCTCCAGGTTTTCCGCTATCTGGAACTGTCTACTAGGTAGTGATAGATAATGGTGAGACTTCAGAAGTAATCTAGATATAGTGTGTGTCGAGTGTGCGCTAGTAGCTTGGAATGAACTTTTGAACCTGCTTTGTCCTGGTCGAGAGGAGGAAATACATTTTAAACCCTATGACGTCATAGGTTTATATAAGCTGTTATACATGGTTCTATGGACAGCACGCTCCGAGAATAAATGCTATTGGCTAATTTTTGATAGACTGGTCCCTGTCTATTTTATTAAAATAAGGATCTTACAAATTCTTAGAACCGACAGTGATTTTAATTGAATTGGTTAATGAACACATATAGGAATTGTAAAATTCCCATGACATCAATCTACACAAAACACCCCAAAATTACAATGTAAAACAGTTTTTTTTTGCAAACATTGTCTTAGCTGTGTGCTTAGGGTCATTGACCTGTTGGAAAGTGGACCAGTGTGAGTTCTAAGAACTGTGGAGCAGGTTTTCATCAAGGATCTCTGTACTTTGCTCCGTTCAACTTTTCCTCGATCCTGACTAGTCTCCCAGTCCCTGCCGTTGAAAAACATACCCAGCATGATGCTGTCACCACCATGCTTCACTATGCTCTGACATGCACTGTCAACTGTGGGACCTTATATAGACTGTGTGTGCCTGTTTGAATTGAATTTACCAAGTGGACTCAATCAAGTTGTTGAAACATCACAAGGATCTTAATGGAAACAGCATGCACCTGAGAACAATTGAGTCTCCATAGTAAATGGTATGAATACTTATTTATTATTTGCCCCCAAAAATCAAAAAACTGTTTTCAATTTGTCATTATGGGCTTTTGTGTGTAGATTGAGGAATTTTTGTAACAAAATGTGGAAAAAAGTCAGGGGTCTGAAATAATTCTTTGGCACCGAGTATTCAAAACATTAGGAAACCATCCTAATATTGAGTTGCAATCCCTTTGTCCTCAGAACAGCCCAATTCGTCAGGCCATGGACTCCCAATGGTGTGGAAAAGAAACCCACAGGGAATGCTGGGCCATGATGACTCCAATGCTTCCACAGTTGTGTCTGGTTGGCTGGGAGTGGACGTCTACTCTGATAGCTCGTTCCATCTCCTCCCACAGATTGCACAATTGGATTGAGATCTAGTGACTTGGCAGGCCACTGCAGTAAACTGAATTGCGCTGTCATGGGTCCCATGGAACCATTCCTGGACAAGCTTGGGGCATAATCAATGCAGAAAAACATTAATTTGCAGCTGGATACATTGCTGCATAAAGGGAATGGACTTGATTGGAAATGTTTAGCCATCCCTGTGGTATTAATACATTGCTC
>NW_022263438.1:102500-125000 GCF_002021735.2 Oncorhynchus kisutch | reverse complement strand
AGAGCCGTATCAGAGGGAGAATGGAGGAGAGGAGAGAGTGAGAAGAGGAGAAGAGAGCCAAGTCTCATCTCAGCATGTGTCAGAGAGGTGATGGGGAGCACTGACGACAGGCCTGGTGATGTCACTGTCACCGCGTTGATCGTCGGGGACGACAGGGAGGAGGAGTGGCACTGATGGCCAGAGCCGTATCCCTCTCCACCTCTCCATCCTCTCTCTCCATTTCTTCCTTTTCTCTCTCCCCATCTCTTTCAGCAAGACCCTCAGTTATGACACGTGTGTCTGCTCTAAGGAGACATGCCAGAATTCTACATTGGAGTGAGAATGAGTTGTTGCCAGGGACTCTCAAACCCAGCAGTAACACACGCTCTGCTTGCAGTAACACACACTCATACTGATCCACATACACACTGATACACACTGACAGATGATACACTCAATCGCAGTAACTTACACTAAAACTAAAGTACCCCCCCCCCCCCCCCACTTGCATATACACACACTTACACTCCACAGGAACACACTCAATATTGACTTACTGACGATACACTCAATTGCAATAACATCCACCAAACTGCAATTTCACGCAGACACACGAACACACACTTACATTACATTTGAATTCATGTGTGAGTGAGAGTGTGTGAGAGACGGCGTGTGAGACAGTGTGTACGAGACGGTGTGTGAGACGGTGTGTGAGACGGTGTCTGAGAAAGGAGCAGTGTGACAGAGCTGTTGAATAATACATTTGCGGTCGACTTGTCAGAGCTGTGACTTCAAAGACCAACGCACACCGAGGGAGCAAGAGAGCGAGGAGAAGTAGAGAGAAAGAGTGAGAGAAAAAGAGAGAGAGTGGACTCGTACTAAATCAACCCGGCGCTCTCCCGATGAACGCATCACACCTCACTTTCTCCCCTGTCTGTCATCCCTCCGTCTCTCTGTCCCCATCGTCTCTCACCATTGGTCCTCTCTGGGTCCTCCAGCCCTGTTGCCCATGGTAACACACTCATCGTGCATTGTGTTTCCTCTTCCATTCTCCCCAACCGTCATCCTCGAACTGACGGTGGATGCATCCAACTGGCACCCTATTCCCTATACAATGTGCTACTTTTGACCAGAGCCTATAGACTGCCATTAGGGACTCAACCTGTGTTGAGACAGATGTAGGGTCTTAATTTGATCACTCTTTTGTTGCTGAGAATTTTCCAGGAAATGCAAACTTGTGGTGTATTCAAGCCGTCTGGCACAGACGTATATGAGACTAGAATTTGTAATGAATCTAGAAGCTAAAATCACCTACAGTAGGACGCGCAAAGATAGTCAGGAAATTGCAACAGAAATGTATTAGAATGATTACGTTCGTACTCTCACCATAACACAGGAAATAGACACGTGCACAGTTACATGCACATGCACGCACACGCACAGACACACACGAACATATTTGACTGAAATGGGACAGGGCATTCTAACCCCCTATCCATTCATACACCCAACCCCCCCCCCCCCTCCTTTCCTCCCCTCCCCTTTCCCTCCTTCCCTTTTCTCCACAACCTCATCTGATGATCTCCCTCTTTCCCCCTCCTTCTCTTCACTACCCTCTGACTACCCCATATCTCTCTCCTCTCTCTTCTCTTCTCTACCTCTGTCTCTCTTTCTCCCTCTCTCTCTTCTCTCTCTCTCTCTCTTCTCGCTCTCTCTCTCTCTCTCTCTCTCTCTCTCTTCTCTCTCTCTTCTCGCTCTCTCTCTCTCTCTATTCTCTCTCTCTCTCTCTCTTCTCTCTCTCTGTCTTCTCTCTCTCTCTCTCTCTTCTCTGTCCCTCTCTCTCTCTTCTCTCTCTCTCTCTTCTCTCTCTGTCTTCTCTCTCTCCTCTCTCTCTCTCTCTCTCTCTCTCTCTCTCTCTCTCTCTCTTCTCTCTCTCTCTCTCTCTCTCTCTCTCTCTCTTCTCTCGCTCTCTCTTCTCGCTCTCTCTCTTTTCTCTCTCTCTCTCTCTCTCTGTCCTCTTTCTCTCTCTCTCTCTCTCTCCTCTTTCTCTCTCTCTCTCTCTCTCTCTCTCTCTCTCTCTCTTCTCTCTCTGTCTTCTCTCTCTCTTCTCTCTCCCTCTCTCTCTCTCTGTCTGCTCTCTCTCTCTCTCTATCTCTCTCTCTCTCTCTCTCTCTCCCTGTCTTCTCTCTCTCTCCTCTCTCTCTCTCTCTCTCTCTCTCTCTCTCTCTCTCTCTCTCTCTCACTCTCGCTCTCTCTCTGTCTTCTCTCTCTGTCTTCTCTCTCTCTCTCTCTTCTCTCTCTCTCTCTCTCTCTCTCTCTCTCTCAGGTTCTCCCAGGATCAGGGATATGCGTAACATCACGGCGGTGGCTGGGAGGAACACCTTTATAAACTGCCGTGTGATTGGCTATCCCTACTACTCAATCAAGTGGTACAAGGAGGGGCTTCTGCTGCCCGACAACCATCGTCAGGTGGGCGCATTTCTTCTCTCCACAATTTTCTCAATTTTGTACGCAAACAAGAGTAACAAGAAAAAACCCAACTAACGACAACAATCACCTCAGCATCATGCTACATGTACAAATAAATTGTCACAGCTCAGATACAACATGTCTGTGTCCCCAAACTGCACTCTATTCCCTTCGTAGTGCTTTTTGACCAGAGCACTATAGAGTGCAGTTTGGGGACACAGACACGTTGTATCTGAGATATGACCATTTATGTGTACATGTAGCATGATGCAGAGGTGATTGTTGTCGTTAGTTGGGTTTTGGTTAACTTCTTGCGTCGAGCAATCCCGGGTCCGGGATCGTGAATACAGCCTCAAGCTCATTACCATAACGCAACGTTAACTATTCATGAAAATCGCAAATGAAATGAAATTAATATGCTAGCTCTCAAGCTTAGCCTTTTGTTAACAACACTGTCATCTCAGATTTTCAAAATATGCTTCTCAACCATAGCAAAATAAGCATTTGTGTAACAGCTAGCGCAACTAGCATAGCATTTAGCGTTAGCATTAGCAGGCAACATTTTCACAAAAACCAGAAAATCATTCAAATAAAATCATTACCTTTGAAGAACTTCAGATGTTTTCAATGAGGAGACTCTCAGTTAGATAGCAAATGCTCAGTTTTTCCAGAAAGATTATTTGTTTAGGAGAAATCGCTCTGTTTGGTGCTTCACGTTTAGCTACGAAAAAAACCTGTATCCAGGAGTGTAATTATCCCCGCAGCTCATTAGCATAACACAACGTTAACTATTCATGACTGCGTGCAGCTTGTAGATTATGCACCAATTTAGACAAAGGACACCGGGCGGACCCCTGGTAAATGTAGTCTCTTATGGCCAATCTTCCAATGATATGCCTACAAATACGTCACAATGCTGCAGACACCTTGGAGAAACGATAGAAAGGGCAGGCTCAGTCCCGGTGCATTCACAGCCATATAAGGAGACAATGGAAAACAGAGCTTCAAAAATTCTGCCCATTTCCTGGTTGAAGTTTCATCTTGGTTTCGCCTGTAGCATGAGTTCTGTGGCACTCACAGATAATATCTTTGCCGTTTTGGAAACCTTAGAGTGTTTTCTTTCCAAAGCTGCCAATTATATGCATAGTCGAGCATCTTTTCGTGACAAAATATTGAGCTTAAAACGGGCACGTTTTTTTATCCATAAATTAAAAGAGCGCCCCCTATATCCAAGAAGTTAAAAGTAGCGTACTATAATAGGAATTGGGTGCCATTTGGGATGCGGACCCTGTGTAAATGTAAATTGTTAAAGTGCTGGCATTCCCATGGTCGGGGAATCTTAATATTAATCCTAATGTTCATCTTAAACTTAATCTTAATCTTGATCTCAGGTGGTGTATGAGAATGGTACTCTGAAGCTAAGTGACGTCCAGAAGGTGTTGGACGAGGGGGCGTACCTCTGCAGCGTGCTCATCCAACCACAGATCTTCATCAGTCAGACCGTCTACGTCCAAGTCAAAGGTCAGGGGTCACTTACTCTACAGGAAGTGTGGTGGGGTAGTAGTTAATTTGTGTGTCCAGTTCTAGTCCAAGAGCCTCTCTGTACACTTGTGGCTGTCTTTGTTACTGGATGCTGTGTATTGGGAGAAGGGGGGGGGGGGTGTACGTCACTGAGTGTGTGTGTGCATTTGAGTATGCTTGTGAGTGGGTTAGTTTTGTGTTTGAATGAATTTGTGGGAGAAAGAGCAAGTGAAATCGTGAAAGAGCGAGAGAGCGCACGCGTAGCCTCTAATGACCTCTGATTACGGGCCGGAGCGACCTGCTACAGCCTCTCAACCACTCAGCAATTGCACAACGCAAGAGTGCTATTGTGCAGATATATATGGGTGTGTGTGTGTGTGCGTGCGTCAGAGCACAGGGTCAAGACTGCACAGCTTGCGTGTTGCCTGTTTTATAGTGTGTTGATGAGGTTCAATGTGTGCTTGCCATAGGAAGACGGAAGGGTGTGTCATCTGGTGTGTGTGTGTGTGTGTGTGCATCTCGTCATTTCTCTGATTTAATTAGATTAATTTTAACGAGGCCCAAATTAAATCCCCCAGATGTCTCAGCTCTACGCCCCCCCCCCCCCCCCCCACACACACACACACAACTCATTCCTTGCCCCCCACTCCTACTGTGGTCACCATGGCAACGCCATTCTTCCCTCTGCCGAATGGTCTCTAATTAGAGCAGCTATTATGGGCTGGAGTGGAGAGGGTTGGGGGGCCGGGGAGACGCTGGGTTCCAGGATTAGACTGACTGGAGATCACAGGGAAGGTCACTCACCATCAACTGCTAACCAGCCCACCACCCAGTCTGAATCACTCAATATGAACTATCCATCCATCCATCCATCCATATCTCTCCCTCCCTCCTGTTTTCCGTCTCTCAGTGCCCCCTCTGATCCAACCCTTTGACTTCCCCCCCACCTCCATTGGGAAGCTCATGTACATCGCCTGCGTGGTGTCGTCTGGCGACATGCCCATCCACATCACCTGGCGTAAGGACGGCCAGGAGGTCGCGCCCTCGTCCGGCGTCAACATCGAGACCAAGGAGTACATGAGCTCGCTGCAGATCGGCAAGGTGTCCCTCAAGCACAACGGCAACTACACCTGCATCGCTAGCAACGACGCCGCCACCGTCAGCTCTGAGAGGCAGCTCACTGTCACAGGTGAGACAGGGCCGGTTGACAGACAGACAGACAGACAGACAGACAGACAGACAGACAGTCCCACTGTCAGGCTCCAAGTTTAATCTTCTCCCTCCTCTCCCTACAGTGCCTCCTCAGTTTGTGGTCCAGCCCAATAACCAGGATGGGATCTACGGCAAGGCGGGGGTCCTCAACTGCTCCGTGGATGGATACCCCCCTCCCAAAGTCATGTGGAAGCACGCCAAAGGTACCCATCCTCACCCGTTGATTTACAGCATTTGCCGTTACTGTGTATCTAGTCGTGTTTGATATCAGCCTAAAACTGTTTAGATGTCCTATACCATTTAGCAGACACGTTGATCCAAAGTGATTTACAACAGTCAGTGCGTCTACCAGCTGAGTCACACAGAACCACTATAATATAGTGGATTATGATCTTGATAACCATAGTGCAATCATCAGCGAAATTCACCCCCTCGCTAGGTACAGGGAACCCCCAGCAGTACCACCCAGTGCCTCTGACCGGTCGGATCCAGATCATGGGGAACGGCTCCCTGCTGATTCGTCACGTCCTGGAGGAGGACCGGGGCTACTACCTGTGTCAGGCCTCCAACGGGGTGGGCTCCGACATCAGCAAGAGCATGGTCCTGACCGTCAAGAGTGAGTCTGACCTGCAACCCGGACCACGAGTACACATTCTCACCACACACCAGGGCGAAAGTTACCCTAGTGGTTAGAGCGTTGGGCCAGTAAAATGAAAGGTCGCTAGTTCCAATACCCGAGACGACAAGTTGAAAGATCTGTAATTGTCACCTTGAGGAAGGCACTTAACCCTCAGTCGCTGTACTAGTATGGCTGACCCTGTAGAACAACACATTTCACTGCACCTATCGGGTCTATGTGACAATCACAAAAAACACACCATAACCACATGCTCTCAACCACACACATACTGAGTGAGCTCTGACACCAGCAAACGCATGGTCAAGAGTGAGTCTGACTGCAACCTAACCACACACAGTGAGGAACATAATCGAAGAAAATGGCGAAAACTAGCTGATAGGAGTTAAGGATTGTTACTCCTCTGGTTTAACATACCTTCCTGGTATAAAGATCGTGGCTTTGCTATTTGTATCCCACGGACACCCCCCCTCCCAAAGTCATATCCCACGGATACCCCCCCCCCCCATCCTCACCCATTGATTTATAGCATTTGCCGTTACTGTGTATCTAGTTGTGTTTGATATCAGCCTAAAACCGTTCAGATGTCCTATACCATTTAGCAGACACGTTGATCCAAAGTGATTTACAACAGTCAGTGCGTCTACCAGCTGAGCCACACAGAACCACCATGAGATGGCTTCAGCGAGGGCTGGAACACTCCAGTCAGCCTAGAGTATCAGTTTTCCTCTTGTGTTCTCTCTCTCTCTCATGAGTCCCTCAGTGTGTCAAAGCAATGAGGCGACTCTGATAGCACTACCATAGCTAGCTATACTGACAGAGAGAGAGAGCGAGAGAGAGAGTGACCATGGATATACTGATGATACAATACAGAACAGGAGAGAGAGAGATGGATTTTGTGACTCTAGGGATCCGTCTTCAATAAACACTTTGTCTTTCATCATGATCTGCGATCAATCTGTCGACCCTGCACCGGCCTTCAGTTACATCAACATCTAAACACACACACACACACCTTTGCGATCATCAAATCAAATCAAATGAAATTGTATTGGTCACATACACATGTTTAGCGGATGTTGTTGCGGGTGTAGCGAAACGCTGGTGGTGTTGATAAAGTGCTCTTATCATGTGTGTTAGCCTCTGAAGCCTCTGACCTGCGTCTAGCTTTTAAATAGCAGACTGTCCTCCTGCAGCAACTTGACAGACAGCTGAGATGCTTCTCACTCACTACCTTACTGTATCTTGCTCTCACTCGTTTCTGCTCTAGCTCTCGCCTCTGCTTCGCTCACTTGCTGTGTAGGTGTCACTCTCACTGTCTCTCTCTCTCTCTCTCTCTCTCTCTCGGTCTCCGTGTCGCCCTCACTCTGAGGTGGTGTTAGTGCTGTTGATTGAACCTTTCCTCTCCTCCTGCCTCCCTCAATTCTGTCCGTTTTGCTCGGCGGAGGGAGGAAAGGAGGGAGGGAGGGATGAATAAATGATGGAAACAAAACAGCGTTGCTCTCCTCAGATCGATTGTGTGTGTGAGTAAGGGAGGAGTTGAATAAGATGGTATGTGAGTGATTGAAGAGGAGGAGAGAGGGATAGGTAGAGTGGGCATCCTTCCTGGTGCTTATTCACACAGTTCCCACTAAACTGAGTATGAGAGAGGAAGGCATGTACAGTACCCGTCAAAAGTTTGCACGCACCTCCTCATTCCAGGGTTTTTCTTTATTTTTACTATGTTCTACATTGTAGAATCATAGTGCAGACATGAAAACTATGACATAACACATCATGAAGTAACCAAAAAAGTGTTAAACAAATCTAAATAGATTCTTCAAAGTAGCTACCCTTTGCCTTGATGACAGCTTTGCGCACTCTTGGCATTCTCTCAACCAGCTTCACAAGGAATCTTTTTCCAATAGTCTTGAAGGAGTTCTCACATATGCTGAGCACTTATTGGCTGCTTTTCCTTCACTCTGTGGTCCAACTCATCCCAAACAATCTCAATTGGGTTGAGGTTGGGTGTTTGTGGAGGCTAGGTCATCTGATGCAACACATCATTTTCCTTCTTGATCAAATAGCCCTTACACAGTCTGGAGGTGTGTTTCGGGTCATTGTCTTGTTAAAAACAAATGATAGTCTCACTAAGCCCAGAACCAGATGGGATGGTGTATCACTGCACAATGCTGTGGTAGCCATGCTGGTTAAGTGTGCCTTGAATTTTAAATAAATCACTGATAGTGTCACACCAGCAAAGCCTCCCAAACTACCACACCTCCTCCTCCATGCTTCACAGTGGGAAACACACATGAAGAGATCGTCAGATCATCCGTTCACCTACTCTGCGTCTCACAACGACACAGCGGTCATCAGACCAAAGGACCAATTTCCACCGGTCTAATGTCCATTGCTCATGTTTCTTGGCCAAAGTCTCTTCGTATTGGTGTCCTTTAGTAGTGGGTTCTTTGCAGCAATTCAACCATGAAGGCCTGATTCATACAGTCTTCTCTGAACAGTTGATGTTGAGATGTGCCTGTTACTTGAACTCTGTGACGCATTTAATTGGGCCTAAATTTCTTAGGCTGGTAACTCCAATGAACCTATCCTCTGCAGCAGAGGTAACTCTGGGTCTTCCTTTCCTGTGGCGGTCCTCATGATAGCCTGTTTTATCATAGAGCGTGATGGTTTTTGCAACTGCACTTGAAGGAAACTTTCAAAGTCCTTGATATTTTCCCTATTGACTGGCCTTCATGTCTTACAGTAATAACAGACTGTCATTTCTTGCCATAATATGACTTGGTCTTTTACCAAATAGGGTTATCTTCTGTATACCACCCCTACCTTGTCACAACACAACTGATTGGCTCAAACACATGAAGAAGGAAAGAAATTCTGCAAATGGCTTTTACCAAGGCACACCTGTTAATTGAAATGCATTCTAGGTAACTACCTCATGAAGCTGGCTGAGAGAATGCCAAGAGTCTGCAAAACTGTCATCAAGGCAAAGGTTGGCTACTTTGAAGAATCTCAAATATATCAAATATATTTTGATTTGTTTAACACTTTTTTGGTCGCTACACGATTCCATATGTGTTATTTCATAGTTAGATAATTGTTCCTCCATTGCCTAATGGACTTAACCTTTTACTGCAGTGAGCTAAATCAGGGTCACACAGAGGTTTCATCCCAATATTACACTTTATATACCCTACCGTTGAAAAGTTTGGGGTCACTTAGAAATGTCCTTGTTTTTGAAAGAAAAGCACATTTTTTGTCCATTAAAATAACATAAATACAGTGTAGACATTGTTAATGTTGTAAATGACTATTGTAGCTGAAAACGGCAGATTTTTTATGGAATATCTACATAGGCGTACAGAGGCCCATTATCAGCAACCATCACTCCTGTGTTCCAATGGCACGTTGTGTTAACTAATCCAAGTTTATCATTTTAAAAGGCTAATTGATCATTAGAAAATCCTTTTAGCACAGCTAAAAACTGTTGTTCTGAATAAGAAGCAATTAAACCGGTCTTCTTTAGACTAGTTGAGTATCTGGAGCATCAGCATTTGTGGGCTTGATTACAGGCTCACAATGGCCAGAAACAAAGAACGTTCTTCCAAAACTCATCAGTATATTCTTGTTCTGAGAAATGAAGGCTATTCTATGCAAGAAATTGCCAAGTAACTGAATATCTTGTACAACGCCATGTACTACTCCCTTCAGGACTCCCTTCAGAACTGAGGCCCCGGTGCACAACTGAGCAAGAGGGAAAGTACATTAGAGTGTCTCGTTTGAGACGCCTCACAAGTCCTCAACTGGCAGCTTCATTAAATAGTACCCACAAAACCCCAGTCTCAACGTCAACAGTGAAGAGGCGACTCCGGGATGCTGACCTTCTAGACAGAGTTGCAAAGAAAAAGCCCTATCTCAGACTGGCCAATAAAAAGGAAAGATTAAAATGGACAAAAGAACACAGACACTGGACAGAGGAAGATTGGAAAAAAGTGTTATGGACAGACGAATCTAAGTTTGAGGGGTTCGGATCACAAAGAAGAACATTCGTGAGATGCAGAAAAAATGCAAAAAATGCTGGAGGAGTGCTTGATGCTATCTGTAAAGCATGGTGGAGGCAATGTGATGGTCTGGGGGTGCTTTGGTGGTGGTAAAGTGGGAGATTTGTACAGGGTAAAAGGGATCTTGAAGAAGGAAGGCTAACACTCCATTTTGCAATGTCATACCATAACGGCACTTAATTGGAGCCAATTTCCTCCTACAACAGGACAATGACCCAAAGCACAGCTCCAAACTATGCAATATCTATTTTGGTAAGAAGCAGTCAGCTGGTATTCTGTCTATAATGGAGTGGCCAGCACAGTCACCGGATCTCAACCCTGTTGAGCTGTTGTGGGAGCAGCTTGACCGTATGGTACGTAAGAAGTGCCCATCAAGCCAATCCAAATTGTGGGAGGTGCTTCAGGGAACATTGGTTGAAATCTCTTCAGATTGCCTCAACAATTTGACAACTAGAATGCCAAAGGACTGCAAGGCTGCCATTGCTGCAAATTCAGGATTCTATGACGAAAGCAAAGATGGACACAATTATTATTTCAATTAAAAATAATTATTTATAACCTTGTCAACGTCTTGACTATATTTCCTATTCAATTTGCAACTCATTTCATATACGTTTTCATGGAAAACAAGAACATTTCTAAGTGAACCCAAATTTTGAACGGTAGCGTACATCACAGAAGACTGAGATCTAACATAATTGTTTGACATAGAAACACCAGATTTTTGGCTTTTAATTATTATTTATTCGTATAAATTATCAAAAATGTAACATTCCACCCATGAGGCCACTAGGTAACGTGACTTTATTATGATTATGAGTAAGAAACATTTATTCTAGTGTCAAAATGGACTATTAAGTGTAAATAGGATACATTTGGTCATGCAGTTAGTCCCGTTCAAAACTGAGATTTACAAGATAATTAAAAAAATATATGTAACGGAATGAAGGGTGTGTAGCAGTTTTCCTTGGGTTGGGTTTATTTCAATCCTGCCCACATACCCACAGCTGGCAACACCTAAGTAATCATCAATTCGGAGCACAGCTGCAAGTGACCCAATCATAATGCCCATGGTGAATTTGGTTTGACTTTGGATATCCCTATGGGGCTAGCTAGGGACCATCAGTAAATTACACAATGTACATGGGACAATATTTTAAATGTTCAATGGCTCCAAATTTCAATGACTTAAAAACCTCAAATCAATGATATATATATATATATATTGACAGTCCCTAACTAGCCCCACAGATAGGCTATCCAAAGTCAAACCAATGGTGACACACTGGCCAGCTGAAGCTAATTGGCCAAAGAAGTTGACTAGCTTGCTAGCCAAGGCTAAGTCCAGACACAAGACTTGGTTACGCTGTTTCAATCTCATTCTCAGTCGCATTTCCTAATGAGGAGGATTAAACCCTAAAATGATCATAGTGCGAAAGTTGAATCTTATATTTTGGTGGAAACTCATGTATGACGAAAAACTCTGCCTGTATTTCCCTGTCGGACCCTGTCCCATTATTTCCCTGTCGGACCCTGTCCCATTATTTCCCTGTCGGACCCTGTCCCATTATTTCCCTTGTCATTCCCACCATCCATCCCACCTTCATTCTTCCCTGCATCGTTCTCTCTCCAGTCCCAGCAATGATCACGTCGCACCCCAACACCACCATGGCCATTAAGGGACAGATTAAGGAGCTGAACTGCACAGCGAGGGGGGAATGGCCTATCATCATCCGTTGGGAGCGTGGTGACACGGTCATCGACCCCGACCGTAACCCTCGCTACGCCATCACCACCAGCCCCAACGAGAAAAGTGACGAAGTATTGTCTACGCTGAAGGTAAGTCACACACAGATACTGTAGACATATATATATATACACACACACACACACACACACACACACACACACACACAAACATACAGTCAGACACAGAAACACACACACAGATAACACACGTGCCATTTAGAGGGTTAGGACATCAGATACACCAAATTGAGGATATGAGATCAGATGAGCTGTGTATGGAAGTGGCTTTACGTAGTCTCTCTCTCGCTCTCTCTGCCTCTCTCTCTCTCTCTCTCTCTCTCTCTGCCTCTCTCTCTCTCTCTGCCTCTCTCTCTCTCTCTGCCTCTCTCTCTCTCTCTGCCTCTCTCTCTCTCTCTCTGCCTCTCTCTCTCTCTCTGCCTCTCTCTCTCTCTCTGCCTCTCTCTCTCTCTGCCTCTCTCTCTCTGCCTCTCTCTCTCTCTGCCTCTCTCTCTCTCTGCCTCTCTCTCTCTCTGCCTCTCTCTCTGCCTCTCTCTCTCTGCCTCTCTCTCTCTGCCTCTCTCTCTCTGCCTCTCTCTCTCCGCCTCTCTCTCTCTGCCTCTGTGTGTAGCTGAAGCCAGCAGAACGTGGTGACTCGGTCTTCTTCTCCTGCCATGCCATCAACTCCTATGGAGAGGGACGGGGACTCATCCAGCTCACTGTGCAAGGTCAGTGGGTCAGACAAT
This sequence comes from Oncorhynchus kisutch, assembly GCF_002021735.2. Taxonomy (NCBI): domain Eukaryota; kingdom Metazoa; phylum Chordata; class Actinopteri; order Salmoniformes; family Salmonidae; genus Oncorhynchus; species Oncorhynchus kisutch. Next base: position 112,626 of record NW_022263438.1, on the reverse strand, counting down.
CAGCTAGATGGAAATGCTTGGGTCACATTCATTAGCGCACACCGTAGCAAAGCGTTTTACAATGGAAAATGCTAGTTCAGGTAATCATCCCTGTTTCAGTCCGTTTTCTTCCGTTTGGTGCCTAGTGAATAGACAACTACCTGCTTACTGTGACGTGAATCGGGAGAGAGCGAAAATCAGTACAGAATCGCTTTCTTTCACACTATGCTAATGTTCTATTCCCTCTACACTCTTAAAAACAAATGTGCTATCTGGAAATTAAAAGGGTTGTTTGGCTGTCCCCATTGGAGAACCCTGTTGTGTTCCAGGCAGAACAATATTTGGTTCCATTTAGAACCCTTTCTACAGAGGGTTCTACCTGGAACTAAAAAGGGTTCTACCTTACATCTTTCTCCTTTCCTTTCTTTCTTTCTTTCTCTCCCTCTTTCTCTCTCAGAGCCCCCAGACCCTCCAGAGTTGGAGGTGAGGGAGGTGAAGGATCGGAGTATGAACCTGCGCTGGACCCAGAGATTTGACGGCAACAGCATCATCACCAGCTACGACATTGAGTACAAGAACAAGACCGGTATGCCAGGAGACAGCGGGGGTTAAACTGGGGATTGACTATTAGTCAGTACTGAGAACATAACTATAACCGACTAATGTATCTTTTGTGCGCACACACACACTCACACAAACACACACATACATATATATACACACTCACTCACTCACTCACTCACTCACTTACACACACACACACTCTCTCTTACACACACACACTCATAAACACACGCAGATCCATGGGAGTTGAAGCATGCCACCCGTAAGATCTCTCCCACCAATAACCAGGCCAACATCGTGGATTTACACCCTGCCCAAGTCTACAGCATCCGCATGTTCTCCTACAACAAGATCGGACACAGTCAAGCCAGCAAGGAGCTCACCATCAGCACCGAGGAAGCGCGTGAGTCTAACACAACCACACACACACACACACACAAGTATTCAGACCCTTTGACTTGTTCCACATTTTGTTACGTTGCAGCCGTATTCTAAAATGTTTTCAATTTTTTAAAAACTCAGCAATCTACACACAATACCCCATAAGGACAAGGTGAAAACAGTTTATTGAGGAAAAAAAAACAGACCCTTTGCTATGATACACGAAATTGAGCTCAGGTGCTTCCTGTTTCCATTGATCATCCTTGTGATGCTTCTACAACTTGATTTGGAAAGGCACACACCGGTGAGAGCAAAAACCCAGCCATGAGGTCAAAGGAATTGTCTGTAGAGCTCCGAAACAGGATTGTGTTGAGGCACAGACCTGGGGAAGGGTACCAAACAATGTCTGCATCATTGAAGGTCCCCAAAAACACAGTGGCCTCATTCTTAAATGGAAGAAGTTTGGAACCACGAAGACTGTTCCTAGAGCTGGCCACCCGGCCAAACTGAGCAATCGGGGGAAAAGGGCCTTGGTCAAGGAGGTGACCAAGAACCCGATGGTCACTCTGACAGAGCTATTGAAATCCTCTGTGGAGATGGAAGAAGCTCACAAAATGTGGAAAAAGTCAAGGTGTTTGAATATTTTCCGAAGGCACTGTACAAGCACACACACAAATACGCACAAACAGATATCAACGAGATGACCTTAGTCAATCCTTTCAGTGCAGTCAATCTCTCTTTTCCTCCCGCCAGAGCCCGATGGTCCTCCTATGGAGGTTTTCCTCCAGCCTATGACCTCGCAGAGCATCCGCGTCACCTGGAAGGTAAACCACCTGTAGATTCAAGACTATTACAAACATCATAGCAATATGACATGAGATGCTCTTTACAGGTCGAGGCCCAGTCTGAAATTAAAACCTAGAATCATATATCTGTTCACGCCACAGAACTCTATCAATGTCAATTTTTATCCTCTTTCATTCTCTCATCCCTCTCTTCTCCCTCTCTCCCTCTAGGCCCCCAGGAAGGAGCTTCAAAACGGGGTGATCCGGGGTTACCAGATTGGTTACCGTGAGAACGGGCCGGGCAGTAACGGCCAGTACAGTATCGTTGAGATGAAGGCTACAGGGGACAGTGAGGTGTACACCCTGGACAACCTGAAGAAGTTTGCCCAATATGGAGTGGTGGTCCAGGCCTTCAACAGGGCCGGCACAGGCCCCTCCAGCTCTGAGATCAACGCTACCACACTGGAAGATGGTAGGGGGCATGGAACACACACACACACATGTACGCATACACACACACACACAAGACATACGCGCACACACACACACAATCCTTGATTGATGTTCTAATGTGTTTTCTTAGCAGGAGCCCTAATGTAGACATGTCTATTCTACCACACCCAGAAATCTGCTCCTTTTATTCTTTGTCCCCAACGCTCTAGGCGACCAGTTTTGATAGCCTTTAGCCGTACCCTCATCCTACTCCTCCTCTGTTCCTCGGGTGATGTGGAGGTACACCCAGTTTCATGCATGTCAACATCAGAAGCCTCCTCCCTAAGTTTATTTTACTCAATGCTTTAGCACACTCTGCCAACCCTGATGTCCTTGCCGTGTCTGAATACTGGCATAGGAAGGCCACCAACAATTCTGAGATTTCCATACCAAACTACAACATTTTCCATCAAGATAGAACTGCCAAAGGGGGAGGAGTTAGTCTGCAAAGTTCTGTCTATACCCAAAATTTTTTTTACCTGTCCAGAATAAGTCTCTCACTGTTGCCGCCTGCTATCGACCCCCCTCCGCTCCCAGCTGTGCCCTGGACACCATTTGTGAATTGATCACCCCCGATTTAGCTCCAGAGTTCGTTCTGTTAGGTGACCTAAACTGGGATATGCTTAACACCTCGGCAGTCCTACAATCTAGGCTAGATGCCCTCAATCTCACACAAATCATCAAGGAACCCACCAGGTACAACCCTAAATCAGTAAACATGGGCACCCTCATAGGGATTATCCTGACCAACTTGCCCTCCAAATACACCTCCGCTGTTTTCAATCAGGATCTCAGCGATCACTGCCTCATTGCCTGTATCCGCTATGGGTCCGCGGTCAAACGGCCACACCTCATCACTGCCAAACGCTCCCTAAAACACTTCTGCGAGCAGGCCTTTCTAATCGACCTGGCCCGGGTATCCTGGAAGGATATTGACCTCATCCAATCAGTCGAGGATGCCTTGTCATTCTTTAAAAGTAATTTACTCACCATCTTAGATAAGCATGCCCCGTTCAAAAAAGGCAGAACTAAGAAAAGATATAGCCCTTGGTTCACTCCAGACCTGACTGCCCCTGACCAGAACAATCTGTGGCGGACTGCAATAGCATCGAATAGTCCCCGCGATATGCAACTGTTCAGGGAAGTCTGGAACCAATACATGCAGTCAGTCAGGAAAGCAAAGGCTAGCTTTTTCGAACAGAAATTCACATCCTGTAGCTCGAACTCCAAAAGGTTTTGGGACACTGTAAAGTCCATGGAGAATAAGAGCACTTCCTCCCAGCTGCCCACTGCACAGAGACTAGGTAACACGGTCACCACTGATACATTTCAATAAGCATTTCTCAACGGCTGGCCATGCCTTCCTCCTGGCTACACCAACCCTGGCCAACAGCCCCCCCCCCCCCGCAGCTACTCGCCCAAGCCTCCCCAGCTTCTCCTTCACCCAAATCCAGACAGCAGATGTTCTGAAAGAGCTGCAAAACCTGGACCCTTACAAATCAGCTGGGATAGACAGTCTGGACCCTCTCTTTCTAAAACTATCTTCACCCATTGTTGCAACCCCTATTGCCAGCCTGTTCAACCTCTCTTTCGTATCGTCTGAGATCCCTACAGATTTGAAAGCTGCCGCGGTCATCCCCCTCTTCAAAGGGGGTGACGCCCTAGACCCAAACTGTTACAGACCTAGATCTATCCTACCCTGCCTACCCTGCCTATCTAAAGTCTTCGAAAGCAAAGTTAATAAACAGATCACTGGCCATTTCGAATCCCACCGTACCTTCTCCGCTGTGCAATCCGGTTTCCGAGCAGATCACGGGTGCATCTCAGCCATGCTCAAGGTACTAAACGATATCATAACTGCCATCGATAAAAGACAGTACTGTGCAGCCGTCTTCATTGACCTGGCCAAAGCTTTCGACTCTGTCAATCACCGTATTCTTATCGGCAGACTCAATAACCTTGGTTTTTCTAATGACTGCCTCGCCTGATTCACCAACTACTTTGCAGACAGAGTTCAGTGTGTCAAATCGGAGGGCATGTTGTCCGGACCTCTGGCAGTCTCCATGGGGGTACCACAGGGTTCAATTCTCGGGGCCGACTCTTTTCTCTGTATATATCAATGATATCACTCTTGCTACGGGCGATTCCCTGATCCACCTCTACGCAGACGACACCATTCTGTATACTTCTGTCCCTGCCTTGGACACTGTGCTAACTAACCTACGAACGAGCGTCAATGCCATACAACACTCCTTCCGTGGCCTCCAACTGCTCTTAAACCCTAGTAAAACCAAATGCATGCTTTTCAACCGTTCGCGGCCCGCACTCGCCCGCTCGACTAGCATCACCACCATGGATGGTTCCGACCTAGAATATGTGGACAACTATAAGTACCTAGGTGTCTGGTTAGACTGTAAACTCTCCTTCCAGAATATTGGAGAAGTGGTTTACCCATACATTTCCATTTTGGATAGATAATTCTTTGTGTTGGTTTGTTTAGTGTTTTCCAATTTTCCCAGAAGTGGTTAGAGTCTATTGATTCTTCAATTACATTGAGCTGATGTCTGACGTGCTGTTCCTTTTCCTGCAGTGTATTTCTGTATCGTTTTCATGATTCACCATAGTAAAGGCGTAGACTTTCCGGGTCTCTGTTTTTGGTTGGACAGGTTTTTCAATTCCTTTCTTAGATTTTTGCATTCTTCATCAAAACATTTGTCATTGTTGTTCATTTTCTTCGGTTTTCTATTTGAGATTTTTAGATTTGATAAGGAAGCTGAGAGGTCAAATATACTGTGAAGATTTTCTACTGCCAGGTTTACACCTTCACTTTTATGGCGGCAGGGTAGCCTAGTGGTTAGAGCGTTGGACTAGTAACCGAAAGGTTGCAAGTTCATATCCCCGAGTTGACAAGGTACAAATCTGTCGTTCTGCCCCTGAACAGGCAGTTAACCCACTGTTCCTAGGCCGTCATTGAAAATAAGAATTGTTCTTAACTGACGTTCTTAACTAACTGATAAAGGTAAAATAAAAAAATGAATTTGTTGTTGCCTAATTGTTTTTTTGGTAGGTTTCCACACTATTCCTTCCATCTATACCATTTCTTAATATTATTCAGTTCCTTTGGCTTTGATGCTTCATGATTGAGTATTGCTCTGTTCAAGTAGGCTGTGATTTTTGCTGTGTCAGTGGGCTGACTGAACACTCTGAGAGACTGTGTTGAGGTCAGTGATAAAGTAGTCTACAGTAATTCTGCCAAGAGATGAGCTATAGGTGTACCTACCATAGGAGTCCCCTCAAAGCCTACCATTGACTATGTACACACCCAGCGTGCGGCAGAGCTGTAGGAGTTGTGACCCATTTCTGTTGGTTATGTTGTCATAGTTATGCCTAGGGGGGCATATTGGGGAGGGAATACTGTCACCTCCAGGCAGGTGTTTGTCCCCCTGTGTGCTGAGGGTGTCAGGTTCTTGTCCGGTTCTGGCATTTAGGTCACCACAGACGAGTACATGTCCCTGGGCCTGGAAATGATTGATTTCCCCCTTCAGGATGGAGAAGCTGTCTTCATTAAAGTATGGGGTTTCTAGTGGGGGGGGGGGGGGGGGTATAGGTAGCACACAGGAGGTCATTTTTCTCTGTTAAGATCATTTCCTTTTGAATTTCTAGCCAAATGTAAAATGTTCCTGTTTTGATTAATTTAATGGAGTGAGTTAGGTCTGCTCTATCCCAAATTAGCATACCCCCTGAGTCCCTTCCCTGTTTCACACCAAGTAATTTGGTGAATTTGACTGCCAGCTCTCTCTAACCAAGAGGGAAACCAGTGGGTCTGTCTCCTCTATACCATGTTTCTTGTAGGATGACAATGTCTGTATTTCCGATTTCTTTGATGAAGTCTAGGTTCCTGCTCAATAGGCCAAAGGCAGATGACCTCAGGCCTCGGATATTCCAGGATGAGATAGTGAAGGCTTTGTGTTCCATAAAGTGACCAATGTTGTGTGGTTTGGCTTCAGGCCAGTAAGTGTGAGCAGAGCCTGCTGAACATCTGGTACATGCCATTGGCTTGGGCTAGTGTAAGAGTTTGGGTTGGGCCTGTTTGCCCCGCTCACGGCCTGGGCGTATGTGTGACTTCCATGTTGAGGCCCTCTTTGTGGGAATGGGGTTGGCAGGAGGGGCATAGGTCTAATCTGAGGTGGCCTAAATGGGGTGTGGGAATGGTTGACTTGGGGTGGTGTGAATTGGTTGGGGTGGGGGGGTGTATGTGGCTGGTGGTGTTGTGGTCTGGATGTAGGTCGCCTCGGCATGGGTCCTCTGTGTGTAGGTCCGGGAGGGGGGTGTCCCGCAGGTTTGTGACAGTGTCTCGCTGGTCTGGGCGGGGTGTCTATTGATCTGTTGCTCCTGTGTGAAGTGTTGGGGCTGCGTTTGAGCGCGATGTAGAGTCCGTGCGAAGGTGGGCACTGCTGCCTTGAATAGGTGGACCTGGTCATAGAGGCTGTTCAAGTCCAGGGTGGAGTGGTGGGCCAGGAAAACATTTGGGTTTGTGGAATAGTCACAGGAAATACTTGTTTGCCTGCTGTCTCTCCCCCCCATACCTCTCTCTGTGTCTGGGTGATCTCTCCAACACTCTCCTGTGTATTTCTCTCTCTCTCTCCCCCATCCCCCTCTCTGTGTCTGGGTGATCTCTCCAACACTCTCCTGTGTATTTCCCTCTTTCTCTCCCCCCATCCCTCTCTCTGTGTCTGGGTGATCTCTCCAACACTCTCCTGTGTATTTCTCTCTCTCTCTCCCCCATCCCCCTCTCTGTGTCTGGGTGATCTCTCAAACACTCTCCTGTGTATTTCTCTCTTTCCCCATCCCTCTCTCTCAGTGTCTGGGTGATCTCTAGCGGGGCATCTCTCGAACACTCTCCTGTGTATTTCTCTCTCTCCCCATCCCTGCTGCCTGCTGTCTCTCCCCCCATACCTCTCTCAGTGTCTGGGTGATCTCTCCAACACTCTCCTGTGTATTTCTCTCTCTCTCCCCATCCCTCTCTCTCAGTGTCTGGGTGATCTCTCCAACACTCTCCTGTGTATTTCTCTCTCTTCCCCCATCCCTCTCTCTCAGTGTCTGGGTGATCTCTCCAACACTCTCCTGTGTATTTCCCTCTTTCTCTCCCCCCATCCCTCTCTCTGTGTCTGGGTGATCTCTCCAACACTCTCCTGTGTATTTCTCTTTCAGTCACTTTCTCTCTCACTCACTCAAAAAAATGCAAATTTGCTTTATTGGCATGACTTAACAATGTACATATTGCCAAAGATGACTTTGGATATTTATAATATTAAAATAAGAAGAATCAAAATTGTCACTGGAACAACCGTAACAACAATAGCCAAGGGTCAAAATAACCACACATTGAACAATAAGCATTCAGTAGAGGACATGTGCAGGTTGATTGGTCTGTCAGACACTGTCCCTCAACTTATGGCAGGCAGCAATGTAGTGCGCTGCCAACCCACAGCTCTCTGCGTCCTCCCCCAACAGGAAGGGTATTCTATTCTCACCAGAGAGGTCTTTGAATAAGGGTTTCAAATTTGGGGAAATTACATTCTCTAATTGTTTTATATTTTTGACATTTAGTCAGGAAATGCAGCTCCGTCTCAGGTTCTGCTGTTGTGCAGTGGTTGCACAGCCTTTCCTCTACAGGGAGCCAGGCTTTCATCTGTCTACCCTTCTCAATGGCAAGGCTGTGCTCACTGAGCCTGTACTTTGTCAAGGTTTTTCTAAGGTTTTGATCAGTAACCATGGTCAAATAGTTAGACACAGTGTACTGTCGATTTAGGGCCAGATAGCACTGCTTTTTGTCTCTCTCAGCTCATTCACTGCATCATCAAGGTGTCCAGTTGAGCTTATTTTGAAACCTAAGTAATTGTAGTGCGTGCAGTACTCTATATTTTATACCAATTAAGAACTTTGGTCTCTTTGGTCTCTGTGTCTGGATGATCCCTAGCAGTGTGTCTCTAACACTCTCCTGTGTATTCCTCCTCTCTGTCTCTCTCTGTCTCTCTTTCTGTCTCTCTGTCTCTCTGTCTCTCTGTCTCTTTCTGTCTCTCTGTCTCTCTCTGTCTCTCTGTCTCTCTCTGTCTCTCTGTCTCTCTCTCTGTCTCTCTGTCTCTCTGTCTCTCTTTCTGTCTCTCTGTCTCTTTCTCTGTCTGGGTGATTCTCTACCGGGGTGTCTCTCCAACACTCCTGTGTATTCCTCCTCCCTCTCTTGATGTTTTTCTCTTGCTATGAAATATGAAAACACACTCTATGAATACACACGCACAAGAATATACACACACACACACACACACACACACACACACACACACACACACACACACACACACACACACACACACACACACACACACACACACACACAGTTGGCTGAAGCCCTATTGGTCCAGAGCATTGCTCTTCCCAGTGGCTGTCTCCGTGGTGACAGTGATATTGATGGCCATTATGATAATAGTGATAACAACAAGCATACTAAAAATAATTCTAATTAGCTTGTCTCTCTCTTTCTGTTTGCTTCCTGCCGTAATTATCCACAGCTGAACGTATTGTCTCCCTGCTCCCTCTTTTCATCTTTTTCCTCTTCCTCTCCTCCTATGCCTGCGTTCCCTCTCCTCCTCTCCTCCTCTCTCTCTCGCTCCAAAAAAAACACCTTTCATTTGTCTCTCTGCCTCTACTCCCTCACAAAGCTGCCTCACATCTCCCCCCCCCCACACACTCTTTCACTCTAGTCTCTCCATACTTCCCTCCCTTCTTGCCTGTTTTGATGTTTTCCTGGATCTTCTTTATTCCTCTCCCACTTTGTCTCTCACCTCTCTGTCTCTCGTGATTCCTCCGCCCTTCCCTCGCTCCTCCCTCCTCCTTTGTGTTGTATTCGGGGTGAATTGATAGTAGTAGGTTGTGATGGTGTCAGGTCTGGATCGTTGTGAGTGGTAAGGAGCAGGTTATGATTGTGTCAGGCCTGTAACGTTAACGTCCACTGGGGGTTGTGAGCAGAGAAGGACCCTCAGACCTAATAACACAAGCCCCTCATTTCTCTTCTCCCTCCCTCTCTCCCTTCCTCCCCCATTTTGTCCTCCACAACTCCCTCTCTCGCCACACCAGCTGTGGCTTCCCCATCGTTGCAAGCCAACTCCACCGCTTTCATTTCTCTCTCTCTCTCTCTCTCTATCTCTCTCTCTCTCTTTCTCTCTTTCTCTCTCTCTTTCTTTCTCTCTCTCTCTCTCTCTTTCTCTCTTTCTCTCTCTCTTTCTTTCTCACTTTCTCTCTCTCTCTCTCTTTCTCTCCCTCTCTCTCTCACTTTCTCTCTCTCTCTCTCTTTCTCTCTCTCTCTCTCTCTCTTTCTCGCTCTCTTTCTATCTCTTTCTCTTTCCATCTCTCTCTCTCTCTTTCTCTCTCTCTCTTTCCATTCAGTCCGCCTCCATCCAATCATCCTGTTCCTCTTCTTTCTCTCACAAGTCCAGATCTGTTCATCCTCAATAGTGGTGTTATTCACCCAGTGAAAGCCCATTGGTCAGCGAGCCAAGGGCAGCTGATAGATAGAAGGGGCACCTGGGAGAAGTGAGACAGAGGAACCTTTTTGACGCCAACGTCTTCACATCAGAGAGAGGACAGATGTGTCTTTAATTGATTTAGAGTCATCACTCATCTGATGTTTAGATATTTAGGCTAATCTAGGGTTTGGGTTGTGTTTTTACATGTGTAGGTTTTACTACTTGCTGTCTAGGAAATGGTCCCTAGCTGTTGTGTTCAACATGTGGTATGTTGATGGGTCCTGATCATAATCTCTCCCCCCTCCCCTCCCTCCCTTTCTCCAGTGCCCAGCCAGCCGCCCCAGACCGTGCGGGCCATCTCGGTGACATCCGACGAGGCAGTGATCACCTGGGCGGAGCCCC